>NC_074667.1:63769372-63844372 GCF_029448725.1 Salvelinus fontinalis
TGTCTATAGGGAACACTACTGACACCTGTCTAGATGTCTATAGGGAACACTACTGACACCTGTCTAGCTGTCTATAGGGAACACTACTGACACCTGTCTAGATGTCTATAGGGAACACTACTGACACCTGTCTAGATGTCTATAGGGAACACTACTGACACCTGTCTAGCTGTCTATAGGGAACACTACTGACACCTGTCTAGATGTCTATAGGGAACACAACTGACACCTGTCTAGATGTCTATAGGGAACACTACTGACACCTGTCTAGCTGTCTATAGGGAACACTACTGACACCTGTCTAGATGTCTATAGGGAACACTACTGACACCTGTCTAGCTGTCTATAGGGAACACTACTGACACCTGTCTATATGTCTATAGGGAACACTACTGACACCTGTCTAGCTGTCTATAGGGAACACTACTGACACCTGTCTAGATGTCTATAGGGAACACTACTGACACCTGTCTATCTGTCTAGAGGGAACACTACTGACACCTGTCTAGATGTCTATAGGGAACACTACTGACACCTGTCTAGATGTCTATAGGGAACACTACTGACACCTGTCTAGATGTCTATAGGGAACACTACTGACACCTGTCTAGATGTCTATAGGGAACACTACTGACACCTGTCTAGCTGTCTATAGGGAACACTACTGACACCTGTCTAGCTGTCTATAGGGAACACTACTGACACCTGTCTAGCTGTCTATAGGGAACACTACTGACACCTGTCTAGATGTCTATAGGGAACACTACTGACACCTGTCTAGATGTCTATAGGGAACACTACTGACACCTGTCTAGCTGTCTATAGGGAACACTACTGACACCTGTCTAGCTGTCTATAGAGAACACTACTGACATCTGTCTAGATGTCTATAGGGAACACTACTGACACCTGTCTAGATGTCTATAGGGAACACTACTGACACCTGTCTAGCTGTCTATAGGGAACACTACTGACACCTGTCTAGCTGTCTAGAGGGAACACTACTGACACCAGTCTAGCTGTCTATAGGGAACACTACTGACACCTGTCTAGATGTCTATAAGGGAACACTACTGACACCTGTCTAGCTGTCTATAGGGAACACTACTGACACCTGTCTAGCTGTCTATAGGGAACACTACTGACACCTGTCTAGATGTCTATAGGGAACACTACTGACACCTGTCTAGCTGTCTATAGGGAACACTACTGACACCTGTCTAGATGTCTATAGGGAACACTACTGACACCTGTCTAGCTGTCTATAGGGAACACTACTGACACCTGTCTAGCTGTCTATAGGGAACACTACTGACACCTGTCTAGCTGTCTATAGGGAACACTACTGACACCTGTCTAGCTGTCTATAGGGAACACTACTGACACCTGTCTAGCTGTCTATAGGGAACACTACTGACACCTGTCTAGATGTCTATAGGGAACACTACTGACACCTGTCTAGCTGTCTATAGGGAACACTACTGACACCTGTCTAGATGTCTATAGGGAACACTACTGACACCTGTCTAGCTGTCTATAAGGGAACACTACTGACACCTGTCTATCTGTCTATAGGGAACACTACTGACACCTGTCTAGCTGTCTATAGGGAACACTACTGACACCTGTCTAGCTGTCTATAGGGAACACTACTGACACCTGTCTAGATGTCTATAGGGAACACTACTGACACCTGTCTAGATGTCTATAGGGAACACTACTGACACCTGTCTAGCTGTCTATAGGGAACACTACTGACACCTGTCTAGCTGTCTATAGGGAACACTACTGACACCTGTCTAGCTGTCTATAGGGAACACTACTGACACCTGTCTAGATGTCTATAGGGAACACTACTGACACCTGTCTAGATGTCTATAGGGAACACTACTGACACCTGTCTAGCTGTCTATAGGGAACACTACTGACACCTGTCTAGCTGTCTATAGGGAACACTACTGACACCTGTCTAGCTGTCTATAGGGAACACTACTGACACCTGTCTAGCTGTCTATAGGGAACACTACTGACACCTGTCTAGCTGTCTATAGGGAACACTACTGACACCTGTCTAGCTGTCTATAGGGAACACTACTGACACCTGTCTAGCTGTCTATAGGGAACACTACTGACACCTGTCTAGCTGTCTATAGGGAACACTACTGACACCTGTCTAGATGTCTATAGGGAACACTACTGACACCTGTCTAGATGTCTATAGGGAACACTACTGACACCTGTCTAGCTGTCTATAGGGAACACTACTGACACCTGTCTAGATGTCTATAGGGAACACTACTGACACCTGTCTAGATGTCTATAGGGAACACTACTGACACCTGTCTAGCTGTCTATAGGGAACACTACTGACACCTGTCTAGCTGTCTATAGGGAACACTACTGACACCTGTCTAGCTGTCTATAGGGAACACTACTGACACCTGTCTAGCTGTCTATAGGGAACACTACTGACACCTGTCTAGATGTCTATAGGGAACACTACTGACACCTGTCTAGATGTCTATAGGGAACACTACTGACACCTGTCTAGCTGTCTATAGGGAACACTACTGACACCTGTCTAGATGTCTATAGGGAACACTACTGACACCTGTCTAGATGTCTATAGGGAACACTACTGACACCTGTCTAGCTGTCTATAGGGAACACTACTGACACCTGTCTAGCTGTCTATAAGGGAACACTACTGACACCTGTCTATCTGTCTATAGGGAACACTACTGACACCTGTCTAGATGTCTATAGGGAACACTACTGACACCTGTCTAGATGTCTATAGGGAACACTACTGACACCTGTCTAGATGTCTATAGGGAACACTACTGACACCTGTCTAGATGTCTATAGGGAACACTACTGACACCTGTCTAGCTGTCTATAGGGAACACTACTGACACCTGTCTAGCTGTCTATAGGGAACACTACTGACACCTGTCTAGCTGTCTATAGGGAACACTACTGACACCTGTCTAGCTGTCTATAGGGAACACTACTGACACCTGTCTAGATGTCTATAGGGAACACTACTGACACCTGTCTAGCTGTCTATAGGGAACACTACTGACACCTGTCTAGCTGTCTATAAGGGAACACTACTGACACCTGTCTAGATGTCTATAGGGAACACTACTAACACCTGTCTAGATGTCTATAGGGAACACTACTGACACCTGTCTAGCTGTCTATAGGGAACACTACTGACACCTGTCTAGATGTCTATAGGGAACACTACTAACACCTGTCTAGATGTCTATAGGGAACACTACTGACACCTGTCTAGCTGTCTATAGGGAACACTACTGACACCTGTCTAGATGTCTATAGGGAACACTACTGACAACATTGTAGTTCCTCCACAATACTACCTAAATGACAGAGTGAAAAGAAGGAGGCATGCACAGAGTACAAATATTCCATAAAATGTTTGCAATAAGGCACTGAGGCAAAACTGCATAAAATGTGGCAAAGCAATGAACTTTGTCTTGAATACAAAAGCCTTATGTTTGGGGCAAATCCAGCACAAAACATCACTGAGTACCACTTTTCATATTTTCAAGCATGGTGGTGGCTGCATCATGTTATGAGTATGTTTGACATCGGCAAGGACTAGAGAGTAAAAAAAAAAAAAAAATCAACGGAATAAAGCTAAGCACACGTGAAAACCTGGTTCATTCTGCTTTCCAACAGACACTGGGAGACAAATTCAGCTTTCAGCAGGACAATAACCTAAACCACAAGGCCAAATCTATACTGGGAGACAAATTCACCTTTCAGCAGGACAATAACCTAAACCACTAGGCCAAATCTACACTGGAGATGAATTCACCTTTCAGCAGGACAATAACCTAAACCACTAGGCCAAATCTACACTGGAGACAAATTCAGCTTTCAGCAGGACAATAACCTAAAACACAAGGCCAAAAATACCCTGGAGTTGAGTACCAAGACGACATTGAATGTTTGACTTAAATTGGCTTGAAAATCTATGGCAAGACTTTAAAATGGCTGTCTAGCAATGATCAACAAGCAACTTGACAGAGCTTGAAGAATATTATACAATCCAGGCATGCAAAGCTCTTAGCAAATTACCCAGAAAGACTCACAGCTGTAATCGCTGCCAAAGGTGATTCTAACACATATTGACTCAGGGATGTGAATACTTATGTAAATGAGATTTCTAAAAACATGTTTTGACTTTGTCATTAGGGGTGTTTTGTGTAGAAGGGTCAGATGTTATGTATTTAACCCATGTATAATTCAGGCTGTAACACAACAAAAAGTGGAATAAGTCAAGGGGTGTGAATGCTTTCTGAAGGCTCTGTATGTAACGTTCGTCTGGTGGTGTATTAACGGACCAAGGCGCAGCGGGTGATGAACACATACTGACTTTAATGAACAGACGAAAACACTGACAAAACACTAGAACAAACTACAAAACAATAAACGAAGGCAACAGACCTGAAACAAACAAACTTACATATAGACGAAGGACGCAAGAACAGGAACAGACTACCTAAAACGAACAAACAAACGAAACAGTCCCATGTGGATTACACAGACACAGGAACAATCACCCACAAACAAACAGTGAGAACAACCTACCTTAATATGGCTCTCAATCAGAGGAAACGCCAAACACCTGCCTCTGATTGAGAGCCATACCAGACAACCCATTAACCCAACATAGAAAACACATAACATGGACTACCCACCCAAACTCACGCCCTGACCAATTAAACACATACCAAACAACAGAAAACAGGTCAGGAACGTGACACTGAACCATTAACCCACTGTAGAATAAGAACCAACAGCCTCCTGACCTCAATCGCCCACACTGAGTATAGGTTTAATGCAATAAGGAAGTTGGTTAAGGAAAAATATGTTATTTATTTCATACTATTTCCCTGCTGAGTCAGCCATATCTCTGTGTGTGTGTGCCTGCATGTGTGTCTGTGCTGTGATCTGATTCTCTGTTGTAATTAATCAGCTCTGAATTTGCAGCTTCCATTACAGAGCAAAAAGGGCTCCTTCTTTAAGACTCGCACTCATGGGTGGCCATGCCCCCATGCCCACCCAACCAGTGTGTGTGTGTGTGCGTGCCCACCCAACCAGTGTGTGTGTGTGCGTGCCCACCCAACCAGCCCAGGAGGTAATTTACTCTAAAAACAGACCCTGCAACGCTCCCACACCATTATTAAAAACCAGCCCATTGTGGGCGAATCATGTGTTTGTGTGTGTGTGTGCGTGCACTTGCGTGTGCCAAGAGAGAGACCATTGCCAGGCCCAGAGCCACAGCTGACTGGAACGCCGGCAGAGGAGCGTGGGTGTACAGTAACCCAAGCTAATGGTGTGTGTTTCTGTGAGCGTGTGTGTACAGTAACCCAAGGTAATGGTGTGTGTTTCTGTGAGCGTGCGTGTACAGTAACCCAAGGTAATGGTGTGTGTTTCTGTGAGCGTGTGTGTACAGTAACCCAAAGTAAGGGTGTGTGTTTCTGTGAGCGTGCGTGTATAGTAACCCAAGGTAATGGTGTGTGTTTCTGTGAGCGTGTGTGTATAGTAACCCAAGGTAATGGTGTGTGTTTCTGTGAGCGTGCATGTACAGTAACCCAAAGTAATGGTGTGTGTTTCTGTGAGCGTGCGTGTACAGTAACCCAAGGTAATGATGTGTGTTTCTGTGAGCGTGGGTGTGGGTGTACAGTAACCCAAGGTAATGGTGTGTGTTTCTGTGAGCGTGCGTGTACAGTAACCCAAGGTAATGGTGTGTGTTTCTGTGAGCGTGTGTGTACAGTAACCCAAGGTAATGGTGTGTGTTTCTGTGAGTGTGCGTGTATAGTAACCCAAGGTAATGGTGTGTGTTTCTGTGAGCGTGTGTGTATAGTAACCCAAGGTAATGGTGTGTGTTTCTGTGAGCGTGCGTGTACAGTAACCCAAAGTAATGGTGTGTGTTTCTGTGAGCGTGCGTGTACAGTAACCCAATGTAATGGTGTGTGTTTCTGTGAGCGTGTGTGTATAGTAACCCAAGGTAATGGTGTGTTTTTCTGTGTGCGTGTGTGTATAGTAACCCAAGGTAATGGTGTGTGTTTCTGTGAGCGTGTGTGTACAGTAACCCAAGGTAATGGTGTGTGTTTCTGTGAGCGTGGGTGTGGGTGTACAGTAACCCAAGGTAATGGTGTGTGTTTCTGTGAGCGTGTGTGTATAGTAACCCAAGGTAATGGTGTGTGTTTCTGTGAGCGTGCGTGTACAGTAACCCAATGTAATGGTGTGTGTTTCTGTGAGCGTGGGTGTGGGTGTACAGTAACCCAAGGTAATGGTGTGTGTTTCTGTGAGCGTGTGTGTACAGTAACCCAAGGTAATGGTGTGTGTTTCTGTGAGCGTGGGTGTGGGTGTACAGTAACCCAAGGTAATGGTGTGTGTTTCTGTGAGCGTGTGTGTACAGTAACCCAAGGTAATGGTGTGTGTTTCTGTGAGCGTGTGTGTACAGTAACCCAAGGTAATGGTGTGTGTTTCTGTGCGTGTGTGTGTACAGTAACCCAATGTAATGGTGTGTGTTTCTGTGAGCGTGGGTGTGGGTGTACAGTAACCCAATGTAATGGTGTGTGTTTCTGTGCGTGGGTGTGTGTGTGAACAGTATGTCTACCTCCATGCTTACGTGCACACGTGCATGTGTGCGTACCTACGTGTGTCAGACCACGTCACTGATATGCATGATGAGTGTGTCAGTGTACGGGCTCAGGGTTGACTTTGGACTGGATGAGAGTCAGTGATGTCTTGTTCTGTGTGGGTTTCTCAGCCAGAGCCTTCACTCCTCCACTACAGGCAGGAGGCCCAGGAAGAACTCTATCTCTACTCAAGATATTCACTGCCAGGAACAATCCCAGAAATGGATCTTGTTTTTCTGTTGAGGATGAAAATAGTGAGCGGGGGCTGAGCAACTGTGCTTCTCATATCAAATTTAAAGGACGTCAAAGCAACATAGAAAACCAGGCTGGTCACCCGTGAAACAAGTCAGTATTCGACGTCCATCAGGAGATGACGTGGAAACCGGACACTAGAGGCAACAGTGAGCGAGTGGGTGTAATTGGTGTAAGCATCTATCTCTGGTTCCAAAGGTTGCGTGTTCGAATCCAGCGCTAGAGTTTACATTTTTGTTTCATGCCTTACCTTAACCATTCAGAGGTAATGCCTTACCTTAACCATTCAGAGGTAATGCCTTACCTTAACCATTCAGAGGTAATGCCTTACCTTAACCATTCAGAGGTAATGCCTTACCTTAACCATTCAGAGGTAATGCCTTACCTTAACCATTCAGCGGTAATGCCTTACCTTAACCATTCAGAGGTAATGCCTTACCTTAACCATTCAGAGGTAATGCCTTACCTTAACCATTAAGATGTAATGCCTTACCTTAACCATTCAGAGGTAATGCCTTACCTTAACCATTCAGAGGTAATGCCTTACCTTAACCATTCAGAGGTAATGCCTTACCTTAACCATTCAGAGGTAATGCCTTACCTTAACCATTCAGAGGTAATGCCTTACCTTAACCATTCAGAGGTCATGCCTTACCTTAACCATTCAGAGGTCATGCCTTACCTTAACCATTCAGAGGTAATGCCTTACCTTAACCATTCAGAGGTCATGCCTTACCTTAACCATTCAGAGGTCATGCCTTACCTTAACCATTCAGAGGTCATGCCTTACCTTAACCATTCAGAGGTCATGCCTTACCTTAACCATTCAGAGGTAATGCCTTACCTTAACCATTCAGAGGTAATGCCTTACCTTAACCATTCAGAGGTAATGCTTTACCTTAACCATTCAGAGGTAATGCCTTACCGTAACCATTCAGAGGTAATGCCTTACCTTAACCATTCAGAGGTAATGCCTTACCTTAACCATTCAGAGGTAATGTTTTACCGTAACCATTCAGAGGTAATGCCTTACCTTAACCATTCAGACGTAATGCCTTACCTTAACCAGTCAGAGGTAATGCTTTACCTTAACCATTCAGAGGTAATGCCTTACCTTAACCATTCAGAGGTAATGCCTTACCTTAACCATTCAGAGGTAATGCCTCAACTTAACCATTCAGAGGTAATGCCTCAACTCAACCATTCAGATGTAATGCCTCATCGCAACCATTCAGAGGTAATGCCTTACCTTAACCATTCAGAGGTAATGCCTCAACTTAACCATTCAGAGGTAATGCCTCAACTTAACCATTCAGAGGTAATACCTCAACTTAACCATACAGAGGTAATATCTCACAGTAACCATTCAGAGGTAATTCCTCAACTTAACCATTCAGAGGTAATGCCTCAACTCAACCATTCAGATGTAATGCCTCACCGCAACCATTCAGAGGTAATGCCTTACCTTACCGATTCAGAGGTAATGCCTCAACTTAACCTTAAAACACTTTGAAATTTGACTTTGGAACAACTTTCGAAATGTGACGTTTGAGAAACATGGATGAACGTCGAATTCTGACGTGAGACAGAGCCTGTTTAAAATGCATTATTATGATATTCTCCATGGAAAATTGAGAGGGGAAAAGGAACATGTTCATCTGGTTTTAAACAAACTAAACAATAAGAAATACAATGAGTCAATCATTCATTTTATAGCATGATATAGGTGACATAGGTTGACTGGGAAATAACCTGAATACAACAATGCCTCTGGGGTGCATCGTTGTTCATATTAGGTGTGAAGGACACACAATGAAATATGGAGCATAAATCATTAGAATCTCTCTCTTAGCCCTTAACCTCCAAGTGCTTTTAAAATTACGGTTTCGGTGGACTGTAATGAGTCAGTGTTTATATAGAGACTTACACAAACACTGTCAATTCTGTAGAGCGCTCTGTAATATGAAATATCTGCCATAGGAGACTCACTCATCCATGAACACACCCTCGCACACACACACATGCACACGTATGCACACAAACACACACACACAGAGTAAGGGTGAAGGAAAAACAGCTGGGGTGACTGAGGCAGCGAGGCTGAGCAGCAAACGTTAGCTGAGCTACACTAACGTAACGTAGCGTGTTGCTAAAAGCTGTGTATGTGTGTGTGTGCGTGTTAGCTTAGCGTGAGTCAGAGCGCACTGTGGGCAGTGAACCCTGACGAGCAGGAAAACAGGCTTCAGATCAGTTACATGGCTAATATGTACCTGTCAGAGTTCCTTATTACAGCTACACACACAAACACAGACACACACACCTGTCAGAGCCCCTAATTGCCCCTACAAATGAGCAGCTGTGTACATGTCCAGGGGAACATGCTATGCTAACTAGCGCCCAGAGCAAAGCACAGCTGAACAGAGCAGAACAAGGCCTTGGGTCAGTTCAGCCACTGAGTTCATCAGTCTATCAGGGCTGTGCTTCTCTGTGACCCAGTTGTGTTTGTGGCTGGTGTGTGTGATGGAAGCCAGGCTGGCTCTAGTGCAGGTGTCTGGCTTCTCTCTGCCTCTCTAAACAGAGGGGAATAGGAGCTGACCCAGGGCCAGTCTGTGCTCTGTCACAGATAGCAGTCAGGTACGCCACTGCTCCATGGGCTTTTGGCCAATGAGGAGACTATTTAGCTGATGCTTCATTATTTAGCTGTGTGTTTGGCTAGTGCATCAATATATGGGAGTGTTTGGGACTAATGCTTTGGTTACTGTTTGTTGGTCTCTTAGACCATAGATTGTATCAGAGACCAGAGCGATATGATTTATGACCTGTGTTTTGAGGTAGTGTGTTGATAAAATGTAGCTACAGTGCAGTCAGGATTGCTGCAGTGTTACCAAGTGTTTCCCAGCGGATGACAGGTGGTTGCTGGGTCCTGGGTGGAGACTGTACTGCGTCCAGAAGGTAATTGTACTGGAGTGTGCAGCAGTGGGTAACTGTCCAGGAGGCTGGGATGCCAAATGTGAAACAGCTGGTAACAATCAGATGCCTGCATGGGGGGGACACCTCCTACACGATCCTAATAACATGGGGGGGACACCTCCTACACGCTCCTAATAACATGGGGGGACACCTCCTACACGCTCCTAATAACATGGGGGGGACACCTCCTACACGCTCCTAATAACATGGGGGGACACCTCCTACACGCTCCTAATAACATGGGGGGGACACCTCCTACACGCTCCTAATAACATGGGGGGGACACCTCCTACACGCTCCTAATAACATGGGGGGGACACATCCTACACGCTCCTAATAACATGGGGGGGACACCTCCTACACGCTCCTAATAACATGGGGGGACACCTCCTACACGCTCCTAATAACATGGGGGGGACACCTCCTACACGCTCCTAATAACATGGGGGGACACCTCCTACACGCTCCTAATAACATGGGGGAGACACCTCCTACACGCTCCTAATAACATGGGGGGGACACCTCCTACACGCTCCTAATAACATGGGGGGGGACACCTCCTACACGCTCCTAATAACATGGGGGGACACCTCCTACACGCTCCTAATAACATGGGGGGGACACCTCCTACACGCTCCTAATAACATGGGGGGACACCTCCTACACGCTCCTAATAACATGGGGGGGACACCTCCTACACGCTCCTAATAACATGGGGGACACACCTCCTACACGCTCCTAATAACATGGGGGGGACACCTCCTACACGCTCCTAATAACATGGGGGGACACCTCCTACACGCTCCTAATAACATGGGGGAGACACCTCCTACACGCTCCTAATAACATGGGGGGACACCTCCTACACGCTCCTAATAACATGGGGGGGACACCTCCTACACGCTCCTAATAACATGGGGGGACACCTCCTACACGCTCCTAATAACATGGGGGGACACCTCCTACACGATCCTAATAACATGGGGGGGACACCTCCTACACGCTCCTAATAACATGGGGGGGACACCTCCTACACGCTCCTAATAACATGGGGGGACACCTCCTACACGCTCCTAATAACATGGGGGGGACACCTCCTACACGCTCCTAATAACATGGGGGGGACACCTCCTACACGCTCCTAATAACATGGGGGGACACCTCCTACATGCTCCTAATAACATGGGGGGGACACCTCCTACACGCTCCTAATAACATGGGGGGACACCTCCTACACGCTCCTAATAACATGGGGGGACACCTCCTACACGCTCCTAATAACATGGGGGGGACACCTCCTACACGCTCCTAATAACATGGGGGGACACCTCCTACACGCTCCTAATAACATGGGGGGACACCTCCTACACGCTCCTAATAACATGGGGGGGACACCTCCTACACGCTCCTAATAACATGGGGGGGACACCTCCTACACGCTCCTAATAACATGGGGGGACACCTCCTACACGCTCCTAATAACATGGGGGGGACACCTCCTACACGCTCCTAATAACATGGGGGGGACACCTCCTACACGCTCCTAATAACATGGGGGGGACACCTCCTACACGCTCCTAATAACATGGGGGGACACCTCCTACACGCTCCTAATAACATGGGGGGACACCTCCTACACGCTCCTAATAACATGGGGGGGACACCTCCTACACGCTCCTAATAACATGGGGGGACACCTCCTACACGCTCCTAATAACATGGGGGGGACACCTCCTACACGCTCCTAATAACATGGGGGGGACACCTCCTACACGCTCCTAATAACATGGGGGGGGCACCTCCTACACGCTCCTAATAACATGGGGGGGAAACCTCCTACACGCTCCTAATAACATGGGGGGGGACCTCCTACACGCTCCTAATAACATGGGGGGGACACCTCCTACACGCTCCTAATAACATGGGGGGACACCTCCTACACGCTCCTAATAACATGGGGGGGGGACGCCTCCTACACGCTCCTAATAACATGGGGGGACACCTCCTACACGCTCCTAATAACATGGGGGGGGACGCCTCCTACACGCTCCTAATAACATGGGGGGACACCTCCTACACGCTCCTAATAACATGGGGGGGGGGACCTCCTACACGCTCCTAATAACATGGGGGGACACCTCCTACACGCTCCTAATAACATGGGGGGACACCTCCTACACGCTCCTAATAACATGGTCATTCAGCAGACATTACACAGACATTTCCTTCATGTGGCCCATGCGGGACTCAAACCCATACCCCCAGTGTTGTAAGGATCAACCTCCAACCATCTAAGCTATTGGAACCATGGATATACCTGTTGCTTGGTTCAGAATCAGCACAATATATGGAGGTTGCCCTTAAACACTGTTCCAGGCAGTGTTTTGGTGTTTTGAGGGTACTATTTAATGAAGCTGCCAGTTGAGGACTTGTGAGTCATCTGTTTCTCAAACTAGACACTCTAATGTACTTGTCCTCTTGCTCAGTTGTGCACCGGGGCTTCCCACTCCTCTTTCTATTCTGGTTAGAGCCAGTTTGCTCTGTTCTGTAAAGGGAGTAGTACACAGCCTTGTACGAGATCTTCAGTTTCTTGGCAATTTCATGCATGGAATAGCCTTAATTTCTCAGAACAAGAATAGACTGACAAGTTTCAGAAGAAAGTTATTTGTTTCTGGCCATTTTGAGCCTGTAATCGAACCCACACATGCTGATGCTCCAGATATTCAACTAGTCTAAAGAAGGACAGTTTTGTTGCTTCTTTTATCAGAACAACAGTTTTCAGCTATGCTAACATAATTGCAAAAGGGTTTTCTAATGATCAATTAGCCTTTTAAAATGATAAACTTGGATTAGCTAACACAACGTGCGATTGGAACACAGGAGTGATGTTTGCTGATAATGGGCCTCTGTAAGCCTATGTAGATATTCCATAAAAAAATCTGCCGTTACCAGCTTCAATAGTCATTTACAACATTAACAATGTCTACCCTGTATTTTCGATCAATCTTATGTTATTTTAAATGGACAAAAAAAGGTGCTTTTCTTTCAAAAACAAGGCCATTTCTAAGTGACTGTCACGCCCTGGCCTTAGTATTATTTTGTTTTATTTATTATTTTAGTTAGGTCAGGGTGTGACATGGGGTATGTGTGTATTTTGGGGTATTATATGGTAGAGGGGGTGTTGGTTGTAGTTTATGGTTTTGTGTTGAGTGTATGTGTCTAGCTGTGTCTATGTTGGGTGTAGTTGTCTAGGAAAGTCTATGGTGGCCTGAATGGGTTCTCAATTAGAGACAGCTGATTTCTGTTGTCTCTAATTGGGAGCCATATTTAAGGCTGCCATAGGCTTTAGCTGTTTGTGGGTCATTGTATATGTATATGTCGACGTAAGTAGTTTGTGTGTGCACTTGCGTTTGAAGTTTCACGATCGTTTGTTGTTTTTTGTTAGTGTTGAATAAGTGTTACGTGTTCATCTTCGTCGTTATAATTAAAGAAGATGTATACCAGTCATGTTGCGCCTTGGTCTTCTCATTCATGTCAACACGATCGTGACAGAATGACCCACCAAATCCGGATCAAGCAACATGACCAGCGGCAACAGGATCAAGGCATTAAGGATTCATGGACATGGGAGGAGATTTTAGATGGTAAGGGACCTTGGGCGCAACCGGGAGAATATCGCCTCCCTCGTGAAGAGCTGGAGGCAGCGAAAGCCGAGAGGAGGCGATATGAGGAGGCAGCACGGAGGCAAGGCTGGAGACCCGCGAGTACTACCCAAAAATTTCTTGGGGGGGGGGGGGCCTAAGAGGTAGTGGGCCGAGGGCAGGTAGGAGACCTGCGCCCACTTCCCAGGCTAACCGTGGAGAGCGGGAGTACGGGCGGACACCGTGTTACGCAGTAGAGCGCACGGTGTCTCCTGTACGTGTTCATAGCCCGGTGCGGGTTATTCCACCTTCCCGTACTGGTAGGGCTAGATTGGGCATTGAGCCAGGTGCCATGATACCGGCTCAACGCGTCTGGTCTCCAGTGCGTCTCCTCGGGCCGGTATACATGGCACCAGCCTTACGCATGGTGTCCCTGGTTCGCCTACATAGCACGGTGCGGGTTATTCCACCTTCCCGCACTGGTCGGGCGACGGGGAGCATTCAACCAGGTAAGGTTGGGCAGGCTCGGTGTTCAAGGGAACCAGTACGCCTGCACGGTCCGGTATTTCCGGCGCCACCTCCCCGCCCCAGTTCAGTTCCACCAGTGCCTACACCACGTAACAGGCTTACAGTGTGTCTCCAGAGCCCTGTTCCTCCTCCACGCACTCGTCCTATGGTGCGTGTCTCCAGCCCGGTACCACCAATTCCGGCACCACGCACTAAGCCTCCTGTGCGTCTCCAGAGTCCTGTGCATCCTGTTGCTGCTCCCCGCACTAGCCCTGAGATGCGTGTCCCCAGTCCGGTACCACCAGTTCCGGCCCCACGCACTAGGCCTAATGTGCGTCCCCAGGGTCCAGTATGCCCTGTTCCTTCTCCCTGCACTAGCCTGAAAGTGCGTGCCTTTAGCCCGGTGCCTCCGGTTCCGGCACCACGCACCAGGCCTACAGTGCGCCTCATCCGGCCTGAGCCATCCGTCTGCCCAGTGCCGTCTGAGCCATCCGTCTGTCCAGAGCCATTAGAGCCATTAGTCAGTCAGGAGCCGCTAGAGCCATTCGTCAGTCAGGATCTGCCAGAGCCGCCAACCAGACAGGATCTGCCAGAGCCGCCAACCAGACAGGATCTGCCAGAGCCGCCAACCAGACAGGATCTGCCAGAGCCGCCAACCAGACAGGATCTGCCAGAGCCGCCAACCAGACAGGATCTGCCAGAGCCGCCAACCAGACAGGATCTGCCAGAGCCGTCAGCCAGCCATGAGCGCCCGGATCCGTCAGCCAGCCATGAGCCGTCCAACCAGGATCCGCCGCAGCCGTCATCCAGCCAGGATCTGCCCCTTATCCTGGTGCTGCCCCTTATCCTGGTGCTGCCCCTTATCCTGGTGCTGCCCCTTATCCCGGTGCTGCCCCTTATCCCGGTGCTGCCCCTTATCCCGGTGCTGCCCCTTATCCCGGTGCTGCCCCTTATGACTATGGTGGGGTGGGGACCACGACCAGTGCCGGAGCCGCCGCCGTGGAAGGAAGCCCACCCAGACCCTCCCCTAGACTATGTGCTGGTGCGTCCGGAGTTCGCACCTTAAGGGAGGGGTTATGTCACGCCCTGGCCTTAGTATTATTATTTTTTATTTATTATTTTAGTTAGGTCAGGGTGTGACATGGGGTATGTGTGTATTTTGGGGTATTATATGGTAGAGAGGGTGTTGGTTGTAGTTTATGGTTTTGTGTTGAGTGTATGTGTCTAGCTGTGTCTATGTTGGGTGTAGTTGTCTAGGAAAGTCTATGGTGGCCGGAATGGGTTCTCAATTAGAGACAGCTGATTTCTGTTGTCTCTAATTGGAAGCCATATTTAAGGCTGCCATAGGCTTTAGCTGTTTGTGGGTCATTGTATATGTATATGTCGACGTAAGTAGTTTGTGTGTGCACTTGCGTTTGAAGTTTCACGATCGTTTGTTGTTTTTTGTTAGTGTTGAATAAGTGTTACGTGTTCATCTTCGTCGTTATAATTAAAGAAGATGTATTCAATTCATGTTGCGCCTTGGTCTTCTCATTCATGTCAACACGATCGTGACAGTGACCCCAAACTTTTGAACGGTAGTGTATTTTAGAGGCAACTCAATCAGCGAGACCTATTCCCACTACCCAAACTGCAGGCTTCCCAAACACACTTGATCTGAAAACATTTTATTAATGATCCTCTGTGGCTCAGTCATGCTCCCTGGTGAAGTATTTATAATGATTTGATTTAGACAGGGGTAATTATATAATTTTGGCGAAACATCAGTTTACTTTAGGGCAATCTAGCATCCTAACAGTGCACTGTGCACCTGCCAACTCTCCTTTCCAATACTGGCTGAAACCAGAGATCTGTACATAATGACGAGATGCTCATGTCTCCGCCCTAACAATGGGAGTCGTTGTCCCAAAGGCGGGAAGGCAGGTGACAAGCTTAAGTCCGCATATTACTCCCATAGACACGCATTGGGCTTATACTGGACCAGTGGTGATTTTAGCATGTAAATTCATCTTGGTGGAGCAAACGTATATTTTTTAATGCATGTCAGCAAAGCCACTACCCAACCCAACACATCACTAAACAATACATTCATTTTACCATAACGTTGACATTTGTAGGGGCAATTAGGGGCTCTGACGGATGTGTGTCTGTGTCTGTGTTTATGTGTGTAGCTGTAATTAGGAACTCTGACAAGTACATATTAGCCATGTACCTGATCTGAAGCCTGTTTTCCTGCTCGTCAGGGTTCACTGCCCAAGTCAGAACAGTAGCCTAAGTTATGAGGGGAAAAGGGACCAAATTATTAGGGTGAGGCATATGGGCTACTAACATCTTACTACATAACATACACATAGTATTACTTTCTTTGCTACAGTATACATATCTCCCTGGCATATTACATCATTTATGCAGCAGCATACAAGACATTTTTGGACTCACCTTGTTTTGCTGTGCTCACTTGAACAGGAAGGTGGCACGGAGGTCCTTCTTGTGGGTACATTTTGTCATCAAACTTTGTCATCAAAGTCTGGCATTCTCTGGATTTATGCTGCTTTCAAGACAACTGGGAACTCTATGACGTCAGTGATCTTCAGGCCGGAGCTCTAGAAAAAGGGCAGAGTTCACAACTTGGAATTTCGAATTGGATGAGCGTTCAAAACCTATTTTCCCAGTCGGAGCTCATGTCCAGTTGTCTTGAACTGACTGGAGTCTGAGATTTCCCAGTTCTGAGTTTTCAGATGTTTTGAATGCAACAGAAATCATACTGGATTGACAGCATGACCAATATATTCAACATTTTCTGGCCAATGGTGTTCCATGAGAATGTTTATCCTTTTAAGGTTTGAAAAGAGACCCTTAAACCCAGACTGGGACCACACACCCACTCCACTGAATAGCAGGCTAGTGATTGCTTTGCAATGCTTGCAGATTCCTTCCAAACCACTCATTGTTGAATTTGCGATTTCCAACTTGTTGTGTAATGTTGATGTTCAATGGTTGATGAGCACCGATACGTTTTATCTATAATTTCTCTTCATATGACAAGGAATAGAAAGGATTTGCCAGTAGATTGTTGACTTGATTCATGGTGATGACTTGCTAGCTAAGATTTTGAAGGTAAGATGTTGACATGATCAGTCCAATCAAAGCTACTGTACATATAACGTGATTTGACGTCATTTTATCTGTGGCCAATGACCTTGAGCCTTCTTGGATGGGCACTTCTAATGTAAAGCTATGGCAGCACCCAAGGGGCTAGAATTTTCTAGCTCTCCCTGTAGATTTTGCAGTGACGTAGTGTCTCCATGAGTGACAGAATACTGAGCCATTCACGGCGCAACTAGAGAACATTACCAACCCCTACACTCCATATTTTCCGCTGGCTGCTCCATAACCACAGAAAGCATTGAGCTTGGCTGAAACACCTGCATTTTGGAGCTTACTCAAGAATGCAAAAGAGACCATGTTTGTATGCAGCTTTATTAACTCAATTATTATTTATTTTATGTGATTTTATGTGACATATGTGACATGTATTAATGGCAAAATAATATGCAAAACAGGCATCAAAAAAAGTATGTATATATATATATATTTTTAGCTAAACAGGTGGGGCTCAAAACCACCTGCCCTGAGTGACAGGTCGTCACTGTACTGGAAAGATTTTGGCAAGAGTGAGCCCTCTCGTTTCGCCGGTTCCTCTCTGCTGAAACTACAGTATATCACGAGAAAGCATCTGAGCGAGCAAAACAGCGCCCTCTATATGTTGCCCATGTCTCTGATGATCTCTGGACAGAAATAGTATAACATGGCATACTCTTTTGGTCCATACAGCATCAGATACATTGTTTGTTTGTTTGTTTGTTTGTGTCTGTCTGTCTGTTTGTCTATCTGTCAGTCTGTCTATCTATACCTTATCCGTCTCCCCCTTCCCCTCTCACTCCCCTTCCTCTCTTGGTGAGATTGTGTCCCCTACATGTTTAAGCCTGTACTCAGTGGTGTTTGATATCAGTTAATTTTCTGTGGTGCTGACAGGCGGGTGGCCACTCGGCGGAGAGTGTGTGTGTGTCAGTGAGAGAGAGAGATAGAGAGAGAGAGATAGAGAGAGAGAGTGTGTGTGTGTCAGTGAGAGAGAGAGATAGAGAGAGAGAGAGTGTCAGTGAGAGAGAGAGATAGAGAGAGAGAGTGTGTGTGTGTCAGTGAGAGAGAGAGATAGAGAGAGAGTGTGTGTGTGTGTCAGTGAGAGAGAGAGATAGAAAGAGAGAGAGAGAGAAAGAGAAAAGGGAGAAGAAAAGAGAGAGAGAGAGAGTGTATTTGTGTTTGGGTGTTTGGCATACCTATGTGTGTGTGTGTCTGGGTTCCCATGATGTTCTCTGGTGTAATTGCTGAGGCTGAATCCGCTGCCCTGGATTACAGGATCTCCCGCAATTTGCGTGTGTGTGTGTATGTATCCAACTCTCTGTGTGTGTGTGTGTGTGTGTGTGTGTGTGTGTGTGTGTGTGTGTGTGTGTGTGTGTGTGTGTGTGTGTGTGTGTGTGTGTGTGTGTGTGTGTGTGTGTGTGTGTGTGTGCTTCTGCGCATTCGTCTGTGTGTGTGTGTGTATGTATCCAACTCTCTGTGTGTGTGTGTGTGTGTGTGTGTGTGTGTGTGTGTGTGTGTGTGTGTGCTTCTGCGCATTCGTCTGTGTGTGTGAGCTCTGTGGGAAAGGTGTGCTCGCTCTGGAACAGAGGGAACAATACAGCCTTTTCTCTGGACAACACGTTCATGGATTCATATTTAAACCAACAGTGACAATGGACACACAGTCCCGGAAGCTCACTGGGTGAATGAGCTTTTCGGCCAATACTGGCATGAAACCTTAGTGAAGTCGCAAACAAGATTTTCCAACCAAATTGTACGTCTCATGTGACAGGTGTGGTCTGGTCAGGTTAGGATGGACTATTATATGTAGGATGGAGTGGATTTGTGAATGAGACCTACGGTCCAGCAGGCCATGAGAAAATTGGTCTGTCAGAGCCAGCTGTGGGGTAGCAGCTGTAAATCTCCTGGGAATATAGAGAGAGAGATGCTGCGTACCATTCTACCCCCCAGAGGACAAGGTCATAAAGCGCACTGTGGACTGGACTGGCAGGGCATTAAATACCATTGAGAAATCCCTTAGACTTACTAAACCTGCCACCCTTTACATACATAGTGCGCACCAAACGTGCACGAACGCACATATAAACACACACCCTCATACTTTCTCCTGAGAGGCCCAGCACTGTATCCAGGCAACATGGTCCTAATGTGGGTCTGGGTGACGTCGTCCCATGTCGGGGTGTGTGTGTGTGTGTGTGTGTGTGTGTGTGTGTGTGTGTGTGTGTGTGTGTGTGTGTGTGTGTGTGTGTGTGTGTGTGTGTGTGTGTGTGTGTGTGTGTGTGTGTGTGTGTGTGTGTGTGTGTGTGTGTGTGTCAGATGGCCAGATGTGTTTTATGGGTGTATTGTAAAGTTAGAATATGTTTATTTGTCACCCAAACAGCATAATGGCTATTAGAGGACTGGTAACCGTTAGTGATGGCTACATTCCCTGCCGGATGCTGCCTGTTCTCTTTCTGGAGGGAGGGATGGGTAAGGAACGAGGTGAGGTAGGAGTTTGGGGTAAAGGTGGGGTGAGGGAAGGGAAGGGAGGTTGAGGAGGGGCGAGCAAAGAGGTGTGGATGGAATAAGGAGAGGTTGAAGAAGAGGGTGAGAGATTCAGAGACTGACCCCTAAGATTCAGGGGTCACCGCTGGGTTTAGGTTGGAATTAGGCTACTGATCAGAGGAGAGCATGGAGAACAGAGCCATAAGACAAGGTTAGCGTAGACCTGTGGATCATTCCCCTGTCAGCTGAGCAGTAGAGTTGGAGGGCGTGGACTGGGGACAGAACTCTACAGTAACTGTACCATGTTTCTTCTTTCCTCTGAACACTGAATGGAATGGTGTCTTGTACAACAATGTGCTCACCCCCATGGGAAAGTGTCCCATCGGTGTGTGTGTTGGTCTGTGTGAACAGTGTGATGCTGTCTGGACCAGTCACAGCCAGTGGCACCAGGCCCTAATGGATCAGTTAAAAAACGAACAGAGCAAACAGCACAACATAAAGGCTGCCTCTGCCTGCCAACACAGCTTTGCGTGTTTCCCAAACCTCCCTGGACTCCCAGCTTGGGTGTGAGTGTCTGCATGTTCGTGTGAGTTTGTGTGTATGCATGTGTCTGTGTGCGCGTGTGTGTTTGTGTGTGTTTGTGTGCATGCATGTGTGCGTGTGGTTCCCAGGACTGCTGGCCAGATCTCTCCATCATGTCTTGTATTGTGTTGAGCCCCTGTGGCTCCCAGATAAACACACACTCATTCACACCTTCATGTACACACACCACCCATGTCCTATTCACATGCTACTCTCAGCTGCTGCAGCTCGTAAATGATGATGATGATGATGTGTGTGTAGGAAAAGGCATTGAGAGGATAGTAGGATAGAGGAAAGGTAAAGCAGGAAGGTGGAAAAGGGAAGAGACAAGAATAAGGGTGGAGTAAGGTGGAGAGGAGAGAAGAGGTGACGAGGAGAGAAGAGGTGGAGAGGAGAGAAGAGGTGGAGAGGAGAGAAGAGGTGGAGAGGAGAGAAGAGGTGGAGAGGAGAGAAGAGGTGGAGAGGAGAGAAGAGGTGGAGAGGAGAGAAGAGGTGGAGAGGAGAGAAGAGGTGGAGAGGAGAGAAGAGGTGGAGAGGAGAGAAGAGGTGGAGAGGAGAGAAGAGGTGGAGAGGGGAGAAGAGGTGGAGAGGGGAGAAGAGGTGGAGAGGAGAGAAGAGGTGGAGAGGGGAGAAGAGGTGGAGAGGAGAGAAGAGGTGGAGAGGAAAGAAGAGGTGGAGAGGAGAGAAGAGGTGGAGAGGAGAGAAGAGGTGGAGAGGAGAGAAGAGGTGGAGAGGAGAGAAGAGGTGGAGAGGAGAGAAGAGGTGGAGAGGAGAGAAGAGGTGGAGAGGGGAGAAGAGGTGGAGAGGGGAGAAGAGGTGGAGAGGAGAGAAGAGGTGGAGAGGGGAGAAGAGGTGGAGAGGAGAGAAGAGGTGGAGAGGAGAGAAGAGGTGGAGAGGAGAGAAGAGGTGGAGAGGAGAGAAGAGGTGGAGAGGAGAGAAGAGGTGGAGAGGAGAGAAGAGGTGGAGAGGAGAGAAGAGGTGGAGAGGAGAGAAGAGGTGGAGAGGAGAGAAGAGGTGGAGAGGAGAGAAGAGGTGGAGAGGGGAGAAGAGGTGGAGAGGAGAGAAGAGGTGGAGAGGGGAGAAGAGGTGGAGAGGAGAGAAGAGGTGGAGAGGAGAGAAGAGGTGGAGAGGGGAGAAGAGGTGGAGAGGAGAGAAGAGGTGGAGAGGGGAGAAGAGGTGGAGAGGAGAGAAGAGGTGGAGAGGAGAGAAGAGGTGGAGAGGAGAGAAGAGGTGGAGAGGAGAGAAGAGGTGGAGAGGAGAGAAGAGGTGGAGAGGAGAGAAGAGGTGGAGAGGAGAGAAGAGGTGGAGAGGAGAGAAGAGGTGGAGAGGAGAGAAGAGGTGGAGAGGAGAGAAGAGGTGGAGAGGAGAGAAGAGGTGGAGAGGAGAGAAGAGGTGGAGAGGAGAGAAGAGGTGGAGAGGAGAGAAGAGGTGGAGAGGAGAGAAGAGAAGAGGTGGAGAGGAGAGAAGAGGTGGAGAGGAGAGAAGAGGTGGAGAGGAGAGAAGAGGTGGAGAGGAGAGAAGAGGTGGAGAGGAGAGAAGAGGTGGAGAGGAGAGAAGAGGTGGAGAGGAGAGAAGAGGTGGAGAGGAGAGAAGAGGTGGAGAGGAGAGAAGAGGTGGAGAGGAGAGAAGAGGTGGAGAGGAGAGAAGAGGTGGAGAGGAGAGAAGAGGTGGAGAGGAGAGAAGAGGTGGAGAGGAGAGAAGAGGTGGAGAGGAGAGAAGAGGTGGAGAGGAGAGAAGAGGTGGAGAGGAGAGAAGAGGTGGAGAGGAGAGAAGAGGTGGAGAGGAGAGAAGAGGTGGAGAGGAGAGAAGAGGTGGAGAGGAGAGAAGAGGTGGAGAGGAGAGAAGAGGTGGAGAGGAGAGAAGAGGTGGAGAGGAGAGAAGAGGTGGAGAGGAGAGAAGAGGTGGAGAGGAGAGAAGAGGTGGAGAGGAGAGAAGAGGTGGAGAGGAGAGAAGAGGTGGAGAGGAGAGAAGAGGTGGAGAGGAGAGAAGAGGTGGAGAGGAGAGAAGAGGTGGAGAGGAGAGAAGAGGTGGAGAGGAGAGAAGAGGTGGAGAGGAGAGAAGAGGTGGAGAGGAGAGAAGAGGTGGAGAGGAGAGAAGAGGTGGAGAGGAGAGAAGAGGTGGAGAGGAGAGAAGAGGTGGAGAGGAGAGAAGAGGTGGAGAGGAGAGAAGAGGTGGAGAGGAGAGAAGAGGTGGAGAGGAGAGAAGAGGTGGAGAGGAGAGAAGAGGTGGAGAGGAGAGAAGAGGTGGAGAGGAGAGAAGAGGTGGAGAGGAGAGAAGAGGTGGAGAGGAGAGAAGAGGTGGAGAGGAGAGAAGAGGTGGAGAGGAGAGAAGAGGTGGAGAGGAGAGAAGAGGTGGAGAGGAGAGAAGAGGTGGAGAGGAGAGAAGAGGTGGAGAGGAGAGAAGAGGTGGAGAGGAGAGAAGAGGTGGAGAGGAGAGAAGAGGTGGAGAGGAGAGAAGAGGTGGAGAGGAGAGAAGAGGTGGAGAGGAGAGAAGAGGTGGAGAGGAGAGAAGAGGTGGAGAGGAGAGAAGAGGTGGAGAGGAGAGAAGAGGTGGAGAGGAGAGAAGAGGTGGAGAGGAGAGAAGAGGTGGAGAGGAGAGAAGAGGTGGAGAGGAGAGAAGAGGTGGAGAGGAGAGAAGAGGTGGAGAGGAGAGAAGAGGTGGAGAGGAGAGAAGAGGTGGAGAGGAGAGAAGAGGTGGAGAGGAGAGAAGAGGTGGAGAGGAGAGAAGAGGTGGAGAGGAGAGAAGAGGTGGAGAGGAGAGAAGAGGTGGAGAGGAGAGAAGAGGTGGAGAGGAGAGAAGAGGTGGAGAGGAGAGAAGAGGTGGAGAGGAGAGAAGAGGTGGAGAGGAGAGAAGAGGTGGAGAGGAGAGAAGAGGTGGAGAGGAGAGAAGAGGTGGAGAGGAGAGAAGAGGTGGAGAGGAGAGAAGAGGTGGAGAGGAGAGAAGAGGTGGAGAGGAGAGAAGAGGTGGAGAGGAGAGAAGAGGTGGAGAGGAGAGAAGAGGTGGAGAGGAGAGAAGAGGTGGAGAGGAGAGAAGAGGTGGAGAGGAGAGAAGAGGTGGAGAGGAGAGAAGAGGTGGAGAGGAGAGAAGAGGTGGAGAGGAGAGAAGAGGTGGAGAGGAGAGAAGAGGTGGAGAGGAGAGAAGAGGTGGAGAGGAGAGAAGAGGTGGAGAGGAGAGAAGAGGTGGAGAGGAGAGAAGAGGTGGAGAGGAGAGAAGAGGTGGAGAGGAGAGAAGAGGTGGAGAGGAGAGAAGAGGTGGAGAGGAGAGAAGAGGTGGAGAGGAGAGAAGAGGTGGAGAGGAGAGAAGAGGTGGAGAGGAGAGAAGAGGTGGAGAGGAGAGAAGAGGTGGAGAGGAGAGAAGAGGTGGAGAGGAGAGAAGAGGTGGAGAGGAGAGAAGAGGTGGAGAGGAGAGAAGAGGTGGAGAGGAGAGAAGAGGTGGAGAGGAGAGAAGAGGTGGAGAGGAGAGAAGAGGTGGAGAGGAGAGAAGAGGTGGAGAGGAGAGAAGAGGTGGAGAGGAGAGAAGAGGTGGAGAGGAGAGAAGAGGTGGAGAGGAGAGAAGAGGTGGAGAGGAGAGAAGAGGTGGAGAGGAGAGAAGAGGTGGAGAGGAGAGAAGAGGTGGAGAGGAGAGAAGAGGTGGAGAGGAGAGAAGAGGTGGAGAGGAGAGAAGAGGTGGAGAGGAGAGAAGAGGTGGAGAGGAGAGAAGAGGTGGAGAGGAGAGAAGAGGTGGAGAGGAGAGAAGAGGTGGAGAGGAGAGAAGAGGTGGAGAGGAGAGAAGAGGTGGAGAGGAGAGAAGAGGTGGAGAGGAGAGAAGAGGTGGAGAGGAGAGAAGAGGTGGAGAGGAGAGAAGAGGTGGAGAGGAGAGAAGAGGTGGAGAGGAGAGAAGAGGTGGAGAGGAGAGAAGAGGTGGAGAGGAGAGAAGAGGTGGAGAGGAGAGAAGAGGTGGAGAGGAGAGAAGAGGTGGAGAGGAGAGAAGAGGTGGAGAGGGGAGAAGAGGTGGAGAGGAGAGAAGAGGTGGAGAGGAGAGAAGAGGTGGAGAGGAGAGAAGAGGTGGAGAGGAGAGAAGAGGTGGAGAGGAGAGAAGAGGTGGAGAGGAGAGAAGAGGTGGAGAGGAGAGAAGAGGTGGAGAGGAGAGAAGAGGTGGAGAGGAGAGAAGAGGTGGAGAGGAGAGAAGAGGTGGAGAGGAGAGAAGAGGTGGAGAGGAGAGAAGAGGTGGAGAGGAGAGAAGAGGTGGAGAGGAGAGAAGAGGTGGAGAGGAGAGAAGAGGTGGAGAGGAGAGAAGAGGTGGAGAGGAGAGAAGAGGTGGAGAGGAGAGAAGAGGTGGAGAGGAGAGAAGAGGTGGAGAGGAGAGAAGAGGTGGAGAGGGGAGAAGAGGTGGAGAGGGGAGAAGAGGTGGAGAGGAGAGAAGAGGTGGAGAGGGAGAAGAGGTGGAGAGGAGAGAAGAGGTGGAGAGGAGAGAAGAGGTGGAGAGGAGAGAAGAGGTGGAGAGGAGAGAAGAGGTGGAGAGGAGAGAAGAGGTGGAGAGGAGAGAAGAGGTGGAGAGGAGAGAAGAGGTGGAGAGGAGAGAAGAGGTGGAGAGGAGAGAAGAGGTGGAGAGGAGAGAAGAGGTGGAGAGGAGAGAAGAGGTGGAGAGGAGAGAAGAGGTGGAGAGGGGAGAAGAGGTGGAGAGGAGAGAAGAGGTGGAGAGGAGAGAAGAGGTGGAGAGGGGAGAAGAGGTGGAGAGGAGAGAAGAGGTGGAGAGGGGAGAAGAGGTGGAGAGGAGAGAAGAGGTGGAGAGGAGAGAAGAGGTGGAGAGGAGAGAAGAGGTGGAGAGGAGAGAAGAGGTGGAGAGGAGAGAAGAGGTGGAGAGGAGAGAAGAGGTGGAGAGGAGAGAAGAGGTGGAGAGGAGAGAAGAGGTGGAGAGGAGAGAAGAGGTGGAGAGGAGAGAAGAGGTGGAGAGGAGAGAAGAGGTGGAGAGGAGAGAAGAGGTGGAGAGGAGAGAAGAGGTGGAGAGGAGAGAAGAGGTGGAGAGGAGGAGAGAAGAGGTGGAGAGGAGAGAAGAGAGAGGTGAGAGGAGAGAGAGAAGAGGTGACGAGGAGAGAAGAGAAGAGGTGACGAGGAGAGAAGAGGTGGAGAGGAGAGAAGAGGTGGAGAGGAGAGAAGAGGTGGAGAGGAGAGAAGAGGTGGAGAGGAGAGAAGAGGTGGAGAGGAGAGAAGAGGTGGAGAGGAGAGAAGAGGTGGAGAGGAGAGAAGAGGTGGAGAGGAGAGAAGAGGTGGAGAGGAGAGAAGAGGTGGAGAGGAGAGAAGAGGTGGAGAGGAGAGAAGAGGTGGAGAGGGGAGAAGAGGTGGAGAGGAGAGAAGAGGTGGAGAGGGGAGAAGAGGTGGAGAGGAGAGAAGAGGTGGAGAGGAGAGAAGAGGTGGAGAGGAGAGAAGAGGTGGAGAGGAGAGAAGAGGTGGAGAGGAGAGAAGAGGTGGAGAGGAGAGAAGAGGTGGAGAGGAGAGAAGAGGTGGAGAGGAGAGAAGAGGTGGAGAGGAGAGAAGAGGTGGAGAGGAGAGAAGAGGTGGAGAGGAGAGAAGAGGTGGAGAGGAGAGAAGAGGTGGAGAGGGAGAGAAGAGGTGGAGAGGAGAGAAGAGGTGGAGAGGGGAGAAGAGGTGGAGAGGGGAGAAGAGGTGGAGAGGAGAGAAGAGGTGGAGAGGGGAGAAGAGGTGGAGAGGAGAGAAGAGGTGGAGAGGGGAGAAGAGGTGGAGAGGAGAGAAGAGGTGGAGAGGAGAGAAGAGGTGGAGAGGAGAGAAGAGGTGGAGAGGAGAGAAGAGGTGGAGAGGAGAGAAGAGGTGGAGAGGAGAGAAGAGGTGGAGAGGAGAGAAGAGGTGGAGAGGAGAGAAGAGGTGGAGAGGAGAGAAGAGGTGGAGAGGAGAGAAGAGGTGGAGAGGAGAGAAGAGGTGGAGAGGAGAGAAGAGGTGGAGAGGAGAGAAGAGGTGGAGAGGAGAGAAGAGGTGGAGAGGAGAGAAGAGGTGGAGAGGAGAGAAGAGGTGGAGAGGAGAGAAGAGAAGAGGTGGAGAGGAGAGAAGAGAAGAGGTGACGAGGAGAGAAGAGAAGAGGTGACGAGGAGAGAAGAGAAGAGGTGACGAGGAGAGAAGAGGTGGAGAGGAGAGAAGAGGTGGAGAGGAGAGAAGAGGTGGAGAGGAGAGAAGAGGTGGAGAGGAGAGAAGAGGTGGAGAGGAGAGAAGAGGTGGAGAGGAGAGAAGAGGTGGAGAGGAGAGAAGAGGTGGAGAGGAGAGAAGAGGTGGAGAGGAGAGAAGAGGTGGAGAGGAGAGAAGAGGTGGAGAGGAGAGAAGAGGTGGAGAGGAGAGAAGAGGTGGAGAGGAGAGAAGAGGTGGAGAGGGAGAGAAGAGGTGGAGAGGAGAGAAGAGGTGGAGAGGGAGAAGAGGTGGAGAGGAGAGAAGAGGTGGAGAGGAGAGAAGAGGTGGAGAGGGGAGAAGAGGTGGAGAGGAGAGAAGAGGTGGAGAGGAGAGAAGAGGTGGAGAGGAGAGAAGAGGTGGAGAGGAGAGAAGAGGTGGAGAGGAGAGAAGAGGTGGAGAGGAGAGAAGAGGTGGAGAGGAGAGAAGAGGTGGAGAGGAGAGAAGAGGTGGAGAGGAGAGAAGAGGTGGAGAGGAGAGAAGAGGTGGAGAGGAGAGAAGAGGTGGAGAGGAGAGAAGAGGTGGAGAGGAGAGAAGAGGTGGAGAGGAGAGAAGAGGTGGAGAGGAGAGAAGAGGTGGAGAGGAGAGAAGAGGTGGAGAGGAGAGAAGAGGTGGAGAGGAGAGAAGAGGTGGAGAGAAGAGGTGGAGAGGAGAGAAGAGGTGGAGAGGAGAGAAGAGGTGGAGAGGAGAGAAGAGGTGGAGAGGAGAGAAGAGGTGGAGAGGAGAGAAGAGGTGGAGAGGAGAGAAGAGGTGGAGAGGAGAGAAGAGGTGGAGAGGAGAGAAGAGGTGGAGAGGAGAGAAGAGGTGGAGAGGAGAGAAGAGGTGGAGAGGAGAGAAGAGGTGGAGAGGAGAGAAGAGAAGAGGTGACGAGGAGAGAAGAGGTGGAGAGGAGAGAAGAGAAGAGGTGAAGAGGAGAGAAGAGGTGGAGAGGAGAGAAGAGAAGAGGTGACGAGGAGAGAAGAGGTGGAGAGGAGAGAAGAGGTGGAGAGGAGAGAAGAGGTGGAGAGGAGAGAAGAGGTGGAGAGGAGAGAAGAGGTGGAGAGGAGAGAAGAGGTGAAGAGGAGAGAAGAGGAGGAGAGGAGAGAAGAGGTGAAGAGGGGAGAAGAGGTGAAGAGGAGAGAAGAGGTGAAGAGGAGAGAAGAGGTGAAGAGAGGAGTAGAAAATAGCAATTCTAGCCGCCTTTCCTCCTCTCCCTCTTCATCTCTCTCCCTCTCTTCATCTCTCTTCCTCTCCATCTCTCTCTGGGCCGTCCTCTATAACCCCTCAGCTTATTAGTGTTATTTATCACTACAGGATCCTGCTGTAAGTCTCTCAGCAGGCTCCCACTCGCCAAGACTATAACTACACCACTGACATGTCAGGGCCTGTGAGAGAGAGAGAGAGAGTGAGAGAGAGAGACAGAGAGAGAGAGAGGGAGACAGGCTGATAAAGCAGGATGACTCCTCCATTCCCAGAAAACATACAGTAATGTATTCCAGATGATCTGTCTCTGTCTGGGTGATTGTGGGTAGATGTTTGTGTGTTCATATGTTTCTATATGGCTTTTCTTCTTTTATTATTTTTCTATACACCCACTTTAACTGTTACGTGTGTTAGCATGTGTTTGTCTCTCTCTCTCTCACTCTCTCTCTCTCGATGTTTTTGTTACTGTGTCCCCAAAATCACAGAGGAGCTATGAGGAAACACATAAGTAATTTTAATGCCAGCAGAAATATTCCATTCATCTATAACATTCCCCTATCATACATCCCCCTGTAGTTACTGTACATGTTTGTGTGGGAAGAAAGAGCCATGTTTATTGTTTGGGGGTGAGATTGTCTAAAGATGTGATGACTGAACTGACTGACATGAACATAGAGCACATGACTCATCTGTAAAGGATGCCAGGGACAACTTCAGTCCTCGGGAGGGGACCACAGTGGCTGGTGGGTTTCGTTTTCTTCAAATCAGTGACTCATTTAGGCCTGGTAAACATGGAGAGTGCACTAGTGGTGCATTGCAAAACAGTGGCATTAATGGATAAATCAAGTCCCAGGGAGAAGAGCGCAGTAGATACTACGGCTCCAGGCCCCAGAGTTGACCATCTCTGAATTAGGTTCCAACAAAATAAAAAGTCAATTGAAAAAGTTAAATGACTGTAGTTGCACTTATGACAGGTAGCAAACGCACCAGGTGACTACCACTTTAATATATATGAACTAAGTACCAAACAGGACCCATAATCACAACGTAATGACTTGGTAAATACAGGGTGAAATGACAGTGTGGTGTACAGTAAGGCATTAGCTACAGTCAGGGGCACAACTCTGGTTGTAGAAGTGGGGGGAGGCATAACTTGGCGGGGTATCTGGAGGTCCTCCCATTTTGGGGGCATCTAAAGCTAATTTCATGCATTTCTAAACAATCTATTATGACCCATGGCCCGTCTAGCCGTCTCTATTTAGAACAACATTAAGTCAGCAGAAATGCCCACAGTCATCAAAATAGGTAAGAGATATTAAATATGTTGAAGTGATTGATAAGATTGAACTAGATCAATAACAAATTAATAATCTATATTGTGTTGCAGCTTTAACCAATAACAGAACAAATGAACAACTCTTACAAATAAAGTGCAAGACTTACCTTTTGACTGTCTTTATTAAGACATCCTATATTACCGCTCAGCCAGACCGCTCAGCCAGACCGCTCAGCCAGCCCTTAGCCGGCTGCACAACCGACCCCCACCAGTTTAGTCAATAACTCAACTCTCTCCCCAACACAACTTCCTTCCCATCATTTGTTTTATGTCTCAAGGGAAAGGTTTGGAAAACAAAAGTTGATGAGCATAGTGTTGTGTACTGACTGTGTACAACGACAGTGAAGCCTGTAGTCAGTGTGAAAAACAGGGAAATAGCCAGGCAAACTGATCAATAACGTTACATTGCTATACTGACTAATAAAAACTCACATTATGCTGAAAAAGACGTCAGAATATCGGTCTTCCATCACTTGGCTGTTGGTTTCATCGTTTGATTCAGGTCTAGTGGGATTGAGGCAAAAAGAATAGCTTAAGTTAGTGAGCCAGCTAGCTAACGTTAGCCAACTATTGGCTATCTTTAGCTAATGGTACAATGGTACATCATCAAATGTATTTAAGTTAACACTTCTTAGGGCTAGGGTCCTTTTTTCATCATTTCCGCCTGACTGACGTGCCCAAAGTAAACTGCCTGTTGCTCAGGCCCTGAAGCCAGGATATGCTACCGATATGCTTCTTTCTAATTACCATTAGAAAGAAGACTCGTTGAAGTTTGTAGAAATGTTAAAATAATGTAGGAGACTATAACACAATAGATATGGTAGGAGAAAATCCAAAGGAAAACCATCTGGAATTATAATTTTTTTGAGAGCCCATGCTCTTACAATGGAAAGTATAGGGGCATTCTGAATCTAGCTCTCAGGATGCAATTCCTATGGCTTCCACTTGATGTCAGCCATTATGGTCAAGGTTCCAGGCTTGTTTCTTCCAAAAATAGGGAGAATAATACGTTTTACCACAGGGATACAGACCTGGAAATTTGTGTATGCACACGTGAGGAAGAGGACACGCACCTGCTAATATCGTTTTCCTATTGAACATACTTCTTCTGTATGAACTATTATAGTTTAATTACATTTTAGGGTATCTGAGGATTATTTTTTTATTTATTTTTTATTTATTTTATTTTTTGGGGGGGTGGATCAGCTTAATATTGCGGAAAGAATGTTGCTTCCAATGTAATTGTCTGCATCATTTCCAATCCCCCATATTTTTGGGGGTAAATATATATATCCATTCACGTATGCATACATATACACATATATACATACACATACCTACATAGACATACATACTTTTTTTAAAGAGTATACCTTTATTATTATTCCCCGCAAACCCTACCACCGATCCCCCAATTGGAGTAAACTGATAAACATTTCTGTTTTTACCTTCAATTTATACATCTTATACACATTTTACAGACACAGTCTACTTTATAATAGTTCTCTCTTGTTTGTTCTTAGTCCTTCCTCTATTTCTGTTGTCCGTCCAGTTTGATTTCCACTTGTAACTGTGCTATTTCACAATAGCTCCGCACCTATACACATTTCACAGATCCCGTATGCCCTACATTGTTTATCTTGTTATTAGTCCCACCCTTCAGCTCCACTCAACCTTTCCCATCTATCTTCCAACATCATCCATTTCGGATTTTTATTTGCCATATATTTTTCAACTGTGCTGTGATGCTTCACAAAAGATTTGAATCTTCCTATTCTCATAGCTTCCACGGATTGTAAATTAAAAATAAACATTTTTGCTAAAATAATTATTATATTATTGATTGATTGACTATGGCTTTTCAAATCCCCCAGTATTGCTATCTGTAGCGTTAGTTCTACGCAAATGTTGCAATTCTTTAACCATTCCTGGACCTGTGACCAAAAACGAGCTACATGCGGACAATACCAAAATAAATGGTCTAATGACTCTGCCTCCTCACAGCAGAATCTACAGAGCTGGGAAGATTGTATCCCCCATACATATAACATTCTATTAGTTGCAAGAATTTTGTACAATAATTTAAATTGAAAAATTCGAAGTTTTGAATCCGGCGTTGTTTTGCGTATCAATTCATAAACCATGTGCCATGGAATGGGTACATCGAAAATCTCTTCCCAACTATTTTGCAATTTATATGGCACAGCTGTAAGTTTTTTGGTCCTTAAATGAAATTGGTATATGTTTTTATTTATCACACTTTTCTTTAACCATTTATGTTCTTTAATATAAGGCCGACATACAAGTTCCTTACTTTTATCCCCTTCTACCTGCCTCTTCCATTTTTGTGGTAATGCTGCAATTAATTGGTTGTAATTTTGGGTAGAGCAGACATTTCCATATGTCTGTGTTAGCTGCATGTGTGACATAACTCCACCAGTCCTATTTATGATATCATTCACAAAAATTATACCTTTTTTAAACATTTCTTCGATAAATACAGTTTTTTTTTATCAATTACTATATTTGAATTTAACCACAAGATTTGTTGTACTATTTGTTCCGTCCTTTCAGGTGGATTAAACTGAAATTGCAACCAACTTTCTAAGGCTTGTTTAAAAAATAAAGATATTTTGGAGATTATTTCCTTTTCAAGCAACCGAAAGTGAGCAGGTGTAATCTGAATAAAGGGAAAAAGGCCCTTCTTGAACATAGGATGAGACATTCGTACCAATCTACTAGAGAACCAGTTTGGATTTAAGTATAACTTTTGTATGACTGATGCCTTTAGTGAGAGGTCTAATGCTTTAATATTTAATAATTTCTGCCCTCCGAATTCATATTCGTTATATAAATAGGCCCTTTTAATTTTATCTGGCTTGCCGTTCCAAATAAAATTGAATATTTTTTGTTCATATAATTTAAAAAGCAGGTCACTAGGTGTAGGCAAAACCATAAGCAAATAGGTAAACTGTGATATGATTAAAGAGTTAATCAGGGTGATTTTCCCACAAATAGACAGGTATTTTCCTTTCCATGGTAGCAAGATCTTATCTATTTTTGCTAACTTTCTATAAAAATTTATTGGAGTGAGATCGTTTCTTTCTTTTGGGATTTGTATACCGAGTATGTCCACATCTCCGTCAGACCATTTAGTTGGTAAACTACATGGCAATGTAAAATGTGTATTTTTTAGTGATCCAATACGTAATATGGTACATTTATCATAATTTGGTTTTAATCCAGAGAGGATAGCAAATGTATCTAGATCCTCTAAGAGGCTGTGGAGAGATTCTATTTGTGGTTTTAAAAGAAAACATGAATCATCAGCGTACAATGACACCTTAGTTTTTAGGCCCTGGATTTCTAATCCCTTAATATTAATGTTTGATCTAATTTTAACAGCTAACATTTCGATGGCAATAATAAATAGATATGCCGATAGTGGGCAACCTTGTTTTACTCCTCTAGATAGTTTAAAACTTTCTGAGATGTAGCCATTATTTACTATTTTACACCTAGGGTTACTATACATAATTTTTACCCATTTTATAAGAGATTCACCAAAATTGAAATATTCTAGGCATTTATATATAAACTCCAGTCGTACTTTATCAAAAGCCTTTTCAAAATCAGCTATGAAAACCAGGCATGGTGTCCCCGATATTTCATAGTGTTCTATTGTTTCCAGTACTTGCCTTATATTATCTCCAATGTATCGTCCATGTAAAAAACCTGTCTGATTAGGATGAATAATATCTGACAAAACTTTTTTTATTCTATGCGCCAAGCATTTTGCTAGGATTTTTGCATCGCAACACTGAAGTGTAAGAGGTCTCCAATTTTTTAAATGGACTGGATCTTTATATATACCACTTGGGTCCTGTTTCAGTAATAATGATATCACACCTTCTTGTTGCGTGTCTGATAATCTACCATTTATATAGGAGTGGTTAAAACAAGCTAATAATGGTCCTTTGAGTATATCAAAAAAAAAATTGTAGACTTCCACTGGTATGCCATCCAGTCCTGGAGTTTTCCCATCCTTAAAGGCCCCAATTGCATCAAGTAGTTCCTCCTCTGTAATTAGGCCTTCACATGAGTCTTTCTGTACAGATGTTAATTTTACATTATTATTAGGGAAAAAATCCATACAATTAGTTTCAGTTAGTGGAGATGGAGGAGCCTGAAACGAAAATATATTCTTAAAGTACTTTACTTCCTCTTTCAAAATATAATTTGGTGAATCATGCGTGACTCCATCATTTGTAACAAGTTTTAATACGTTTTTTATGGTAGCATTTCTATATTGAAGATTGAAAAATAATTTGGTGCATTTTTCCCCATATTCAATCCAGTTCGCTTTATTTTTATAATATATTACACTGGATCTTTCTTGAATAAGTTCCTCCATTTCTTTTTGTTTTTCCTCTAACTTATTCTGTGCCTCTATGGTACCGTTTTTATTGTTATCTAACTGTACTGTTAGTCCTTCAATTTCCTTTGTTAATATGGACTCTTTTGATCGAAATTGCTTTTGTTTTATAGATGAGCACTGAATTGCATGGCCTCTAAAGGCACACTTAAAAGTGTCCCATACAATATGGGGATCTGCTGTACCTATGTTATGTCTAAAAAAGTCAGTTATAAATTCTTCTGTCCTAGTTCTAAACAATTTATCATCTAGTAGGCTTTGATTAAATTTCCAATATCCTCTCCCACGTGAAAATTCTGTAAGAGTAATATATATGCCAATTATGTGATGGTCCGACCACATTCTGTCCCCTATCAAACACTTTTTAACTTTTGGTGCCAGAGAGAATGATATAAGAAAGTAGTCAAGGCGACTAGCTTGATTAAGCCTCCGCCATGTATATCTCACTAGGTCAGGGTATTTAAGTCTCCATATATCCACTAATTCCAATATATCCATGACATTCCTGATTTCCTTAAGTGCCTGAGGGTGATAGTTTGTAGTGTGATTTCCTTTCCGGTCCATAGAGATATTTAACCTCTCTGGGATAGATGGGACGCTTGCGTCCCAACAGCCATGTCAAAATGTAGAGCGCCAAATTCAAAAAAATTATATAAAATTAAACTTGATTAAATCACACATATAAGATATCAAATTAAAGCTACACTCGTTGTGAATCCAGCCAACATGTCAGATTTCAAAAAGGCTTTTCGGCGAAAGCATAAGATGCTATTATCTGATGATAGCCCAATGTAAACAAGAGAGTGTAGCCTATTTCAACCATGCTAGCGCTACTCAAAACGCTAATATAAAATATAAAACATGCATTACCTTTGACGAGATTCTTTTGTTGGCACTCCAATATGTCCCATAAACATCACAAATGGTCCTTTTGTTCGATTAATTCCATCCATATATATCCAAATTGTCCATTTATTTGGCGCCGTTGTACCAGGAAAAACAGCGTTCAATTTGAACGAAATCACGACACAATATCTAAAAAAAATTACCTCTAAACTTTGCCAAAACATTTCAAAGTACTTTTGTAATACAGCTTAAGGTATTTGTAAACGTTAATAATCGATCAAATTGAAGACAGGTCAATCTGTTTTCAATACAGGATATCAACAAACTCACGGAACATTTCATGTCTTGCCCAAATCTCAAACATAAACAAACGACGTCCCTCCACTTCCGGGTCAATATCTTTTTCACCTCACTAAGAAAAAACCTTAACCATTTTCCATACAATGGCGACATCCAGTGGAAGCAGTAGAAACTGCGCATTTACTGATTAGAATTCTGGTTTGCCCAAAACAATCCATTGAACATAGAGGAACTTAACAATAAAAAAGTTAGTCCTCAGGGTTTTGACTGCTATATAAGTTCTGTTATACTTACAGATATGATTCAAACAGTTTTAGAAACTTCAGAGTGTTTTCTATCCAAATCTACTAATTATATGCATATCTTATATTCTGGGGATGAGTAGCACGAAGTTGAAATTGCGCACGCTATTTTTCCCTAAGTGAAAACTCTGCACCCTATCATCAAGAAGTTAAGACCGTATTAAAATCTCCCACTATAATAATAGAGTCTAGTGTTGCTTGTAGAGTTGATACATTCTTATATATATTGTCAAAGAAGCTTGGATCATCATTATTCGGATGGTATAGGTTAATAAGCCATATATGTTTTTTGTCCAATAACATATTTAAAATAATCCATCTACCTTGAGGATCTGTTTGGACAAGTTGCACATTTGGATCAAAGTTATTATTAATTAAAACCATCACCCCTTTTGAATTTCTTTGCCCATGGGAGAAATATATTTCGCCCCCCCAGTTCTTTTTCCACAAAACTTCATCTAAAACTGTCGAATGGGTTTCCTGTAAACAGTAGATATTATAATCCTTCTCTTTTAGCCAGGTAAATACTGATCGTCTTTTCTTATTATCTGCTAAGCCATTACAATTGTAACTGTAGCTATATCTGAGGATTATTAAAGAAAAATGTATTTTGACTTGTTGAAACAAAGTTTAGGGGAAGATTTTCTGATTCCTATCTTGGCATGTTGAAGGAGTGGATAACTCAAATCGATGGCACCAACTAAACTGACTTTTTGGGATATAAATAAGGATTTTATATAACAAAACGACACTACATGTTATAGCTGGGACCCTTTGGATGACAAATCAGAAGAAGATTTTCAAAAAGTACGTGAATATTTAATAGCTATTTGTGAATTTATGAAACCTGTGCCGGTGAAAAAATATTTTGTCGTGGGGCGCTATCCTCAAACAATCGCATGGCATCCTTTCGCTGTGAAGCCTACTGTAAATCAGACAGTGCAGTTAGATTAACACGAATTTAAGCTTTTAACCGATATAAGACACTTGTATGTTCCTAAATGTTAAATAATCCATAACTTTTATGATTATTTATTTGAATTGCGCGCCTCCAGTTTCACCAGAAGTTGTCTCGCTAGCAGGACGCCTAGTCTTAACCTGTTAAGGCTAGGGGGTGCTGTTGTCACTATTTATGGAAATCGTGTAATTTTTTAAACGGCTTCCTACAAAATTCTTGATCGTACAATATGCATATTATTGTTATTATTGGATAGAAAACAGTCTATAGTTGCTATAGGCGTTGAAATTTTGTCTCTAAGTGGAACAGAACTCATTCTACAGCAATTTCCCTGACATGGAGTCAGATTTCACACATTTTGGCCCCTGTTCTGGAGTCAGTTTTAAGGCCACTGTTATTCCTATGAGTATACGGACACTGCTTACGTCTTTCCCTGGATGCCTTTACGTGATGACGCTTTGAATGGTATCGATTGCCCAATCACAGCCACTATAAATGAAAAAATCCTGTAGGTAGGAACTCTTTTCTTGGTGCGTCATGTGCGCGGAGGATACCGACCTACTGTTTTTCCAAGCATTAGTGTAGCCAGTCATATTTCTCCGGTCATATTTTTACTCGTTATAGGAGTTAAAACCATCATAAGGTAGTTAATTTAAAGCGTTTTATAGCAATTTATATCCGTTTAGTGCGATTTTGGGACATTTATTTCTGAGCCACTGTGAATCTCTGGGCACCGTTCCAGTTCATGCCGAACGCAATGTGCATTTCTGCATGGCAAGAGGACAGCTTTCGACCAAAAGACGATTAGACCCAAGAAAGGATTCTTTGACCAAGATTCTGATGGAAGAACAGCTCAAAGTAGGAACAATTTATTATGATAAATCGTGTTTCTGTCGAAAAATGTTAGTGGCTTAGGACGCCATTTTTTTTGACTTAGCTTCGCTTGGCGCAAACTGTATTGAAAAGTAAGGATAATTTAAAAAATGTAATTCCGCGATTGTATTAAGAATTAAATTGTCTATCAATCGCTGTCCACCCTATATTTTTTAGTCACGTTTATGAGTATTTATGTATACGACTAGATCACTGTATAATATGGCGCAGGATATTTTCTGACCAGCTGGGCTACTTTTCTCATTGTCTAACCATGATTTTGGTGGCTAAATATGCACATTTTCGAACAAACTGTATATGTATGTTGTAATGTGATGTTACAGGAGTGTCATCTGAAGAATTCTGAGAAGGTTAGTGAAAAAATTAATATATTTTGGCGATGTTTACGTTATCGCTCTCTTTGGCTAGAATCAATGCTGGGGTAATGTTTGCACATGTGCTATGCTAATATAACGATTTAGAAAATCTGAAATATTGTCTGTATTCACAGGATCTGTGTCTTTCGATTAGTGTATGCTGTGTATTTTTACGAAATGTTTGATGATTAGTAGTTAGGTAAACACGTTGCTCATTGTAATTATTCTAGTCCATTTGTGACGGTGGGTGCAATTGTAAACTATGACATCTACCTGAAATATGCACATTTTTCTAACAAAACCTATCCTATACCATAAATATGTTATCAGACTGTCATCTGAGGAGGTTTTTTCTTGGTTGGTGGCTATCAATATCTTAGTTTAGCCGAATTGGTGATAGCTACTGGTGTTGGTGGACAAAGAAAAATTGGTGGATTATGCTAATGTGTTTAGCTAATAGATTTACATCTTTACATATTGTGTCTTCCCTGTAAAACATTTTAAAAATCGGACATGTTGGCTGGATTCACAAGATCTGTGTCTTTCATTAGCTGCATTGGACTTTAATGTGTGAAAATTAAATATTTAAAAAAAAATAATAATAACAATTTCGCGGCTCTGCCTTTCCAGTGGGGGTGGGGGGGGGGTGTGCCGCGAGCGGCACCCCGGGGCTAGACAGGTTTTTTAAGTTAACAAAGGCTACAGTCAGTCAGCTGTACAAGGAAATAAGCAAACAGTAAACCGCTCACTTAGAGGCGGTGCTCCTAGTGGCCAGGGACTTTAATGCACGAAAGCTTAAATCAGTTTTACCTATTTTCTATCAACATGTTAAATGTGCTACCAGAGGGAAAAAATTCTAGATCACCTGTACTCCACACACAGAGACGCGTACAAAGCTCTCCCTCGCCCTCCATTTGGTAAATCTGACCACAACTCTATCCTCCTGATTCCTGCTTACAAGCTAAAATTAAAGCAGGAAGCACCAGTGAATCGGTCTATAAAAAAGTGGTCAGATGGGTCTATAAAAAAGTGGTCAGATGAAGCAGAAGCTAAACTACAGGACTGTTTTGTTATTACAGACTGGAACATTCTTCTGATGACATTGAGGAGTACACCACATCAGTCACTGGCTTTATCAATAAGTGTATCGATGACGTCGTCCCCACAGTGACTGTACGTACATACCCCAACCAGAAGCCATGGATTAGAGGCAACATTCGCACTGAGCTAAAGGGCAGAGCTGCTGCTTTCAAGGTGTAGGACTCTAACCCGGAAGCTTATAAGAAATCCTGCTATGCCCTCCGACGAACCATCAAACAGGCAAAGCGCCAATACAGGGCTAAGATTGAATCGTACTACACCGACTCTGACACCCGACTTATGTGGCTGGGCTTGCAAACTATTACAGACTACAAAGGGAAGCACAGCCGCAAGCTTCCCAGTGACACGAGCCTACCAGACGAGCTAAATCACTTCTATGCTCGCTTCGAGGCAAGCAACACTGAGGCATGCATGAGAGCATCAGCTGTTCCGGGCGACTGTGTGATCACGCTCTCCGCAGCTGAAGTGAGTAAGACCTTTAAACACGTCAACATTCACAAGGCTGCGGGGCCAGACGGATTACCAGGACATGTGATCCAGGCATGTGTTGACCAACTGGCAGGTGTCTTCACTGACATTTTCAACATTTCCCTGATTGAGTCTGTAATACCAACATGTTTCAAGCAGACCACCATAGTCCCTGTGCCCAAGAACACTAAGGCAACCTGCCTAAATGACTACAAACCTGTAGCACTCACGTCCGTAGCCATGAAGTGCTTTGAAAGGCTGGTAATGGCTCACATCAACACCATTATCCCAGAAACACTAGACCCACTCCAATTTGCATAACGTCCAAACAGATCCACATATGATGCAATCTCTATTGCACTCTACACTGCCCTTTCCCACCTGTACAAAAGGAACACCTACGTGAGAATGCTATTCATTGACTACAGCAGCGTTCAACACCATAGTACCCTCAAAGCTCATCACTAAGCTAAGGATCCTGGGACTAAACACCTCCCTCTGCAACTGGATCCTGGACATCCTGATGGGCCGCCCCCAGGTGGTGAGGGTAGGTAGCAACACATCTGCCACGCTAATCCTCAACACTGGAGCCCCTCAGGGGTGCATGCTCAGTCCCCTCCTGTACTCCCTGTTCACCCAAAACTGCGTGGCCAGGCACACCTCCAACACCATCATCAAGTTTGCAGACGACACAACAGTAGGCCTGATCACCGACAACAACGAGACAGCCTATAGGGAGGAGGTCAGAGACCTGGCCGAGTGGTGCCAGAATAACAACCTATCACTCAACGTAACCAAGACAAAGGAAATGATTGTGGACTAGAGGAAAAGGAGGACCGAGCACGCCCCCATTCTCATCGACGGGGCTGTAGTGGAGCAGGTCGAGAGCTTCAAGTTCCCTGTTGTCCACATCACCAACAAACTAGAATGGTCCAAACACACCAAGACAGTCATGAAGAGGGCACGACAAAGCCTATTCCCCCTCAGGAAACTAAAGAGATTTGGCATGGGTCCTCAGTTCCTCAAAAGGTTCTACAGCTGCAACATCGAGAGCATCCTGACTGGTTGCATCACTGCCTGGTATGACAACTGCACGGCCTCCGACCACAAGGCACTACAGAGGGTAGTGCGTTCAGCCCAGTACATCACTGGGGCAAAGCTGTCTGCCATCAGGACCTCTACAACAGGTGGTGTCAGAGGAAGGCCCTAAAAATTGTCAAATACCCCAGCCACCCCAGTCATAGAATGTTCTCTCTACTACAGCATGGCAAGCAGTACCAGAGTGTCAAGTCTAGGACCAAAAGGCTTCTCAACAGCTGTTGGTAAGGGCCTGTAAGTAAGCATTTCACTATAAGGTCTACCTGTTGTATTCAGCGCACGTGACAAATAAACTGTGATTTGATTTGAAAACATTTCCATACACACAACAGCTGTTAGATACTGCTACCTGACAGATACACTACCGGTCAAAAGTTTGAGAACACCTGCTCATTCAAGTGTTTTACTTAATTTTTTACATTGTAGAATAACAGCGAAGACATAAAAAATATGAAATAACACATATGGATACATGTAGTAACCAAAAAAGTGTTAAACAAATCAAAATAGATTTTATATTTTATATTATTCAAATAGCCACCTGATGACAGCTTTGCACACTCTTGGCATTCTCTCAACCAGCTTCATGAGGTAGTCACCTGGAATGCATTTCAATGAACAGGTGTGCCTTGTTTAAAGTTCATTTGTGGAATTTCTTTTCTTCTTAATGCGTTTGAGCCAATCGGTTGTGTTGTGACAAGGTAGGGTTGGTATACAGAAGATAGCCCTATTTAGTAAAAGACCAAGTCCATATTATGGCAAGAACAGCTCAAATAAGCAAAGAGAAACAACAGTCCATCATTACTTTAAGACATGAAGATCAGTCAATACGGAACATTTCAAGAACTTTGAACGTTTCTTCAAGTGCAGTCGCAAAAACCATCAAGTGCTATGATGAAACTGGCTCTCATGAGGACCGCCGCAGGAAAGGAAGACCCAGAGTTTCCTCTGCTGCAGAGGATAAGTTCATTAGAGTTACCAGCCTCAGAAATTGCAGCCCAAATAAATACTTCACAGAGTTCAAGTAACAGACACAACTATTCAGAGGAGACTGCGTGAATCGGGCCTTCATGGTCAAATTGCTGCAAAGAAACCACTATTAAAGGACACCAATCTGGTTTGGGCTTAGTGGGACTATCATTTGTTTTTCAACAGGACAATGACCCAAAACACAGCTCCAGGTTGTGTAAAGGCTATTTGACACAAAAGGCGAGTGATGGAGTGTTGCATCAGATGACCTGACCTTCACAATCCACCGACCTCAACCCAATTGAGATGGTTTGGGATGAGTCGGACCGCAGAGTGAAGGAAAAGTGGCCAACAAGTGCACAGTATACGTGGTAACTCCTTCAAGACTGTTGTAAAAGCATTCCAGGTGAAGCTGGTTGAGAGATTGCCAAGAGTGTGTAAAGATGTCATCAAGGCAAAGGGTGGCTATTTGAAGAATCTCATATATAAAATATATTTTGATTTGTTTAACAGTTTTTTGGTTACTAGCATATCAGAATCACATCGCCCCGATTTCTAGTTTAACGGAAATGTGCAAAACCAATGTCAAAGCTGACTTGCATACCTATATAACACATACCTATACATACCTATACAACACATACCTATACATACCTATACAACACATACCTATACATACCTATACAACACATACCTATACATACCTATACAACACATACCTATACATACCTATATAACACATACCTATACATACCTATATAACACATACCTATACATACCTATACAACACATACCTATACATACCTATACAACACATACCTATACATACCTATATAACACATACCTATACATACCTATATAACACATACCTATACATACCTATACAACACATACCTATACATACCTATATAACACATACCTATACATACCTATATAACACATACCTATACATACCTATATAACACATACCTATACATACCTATACAACACATACCTATACATACCTATACAACACATACCTATACATACCTATATAACACATACCTATACATACCTATATAACACATACCTATACATACCTATATAACACATACCTATACATACCTATATAACACATACCTATACATACCTATATAACACATACCTATACATACCTATACAACACATACCTATACATACCTATATAACACATACCTATACATACCTATATAACACATACCTATACATACCTATATAACACATACCTATACATACCTATACAACACATACCTATACATACCTATATAACACATACCTATACATACCTATATAACACATACCTATACATACCTATATAACACATACCTATACATACCTATATAACACATACCTATACATACCTATATAACACATACCTATACATACCTATATAACACATACCTATACATACCTATATAACACATACCTATACATACCTATATAACACATACCTATACATACCTATATAACACATACCTATACATACCTATATAACACATACCTATACATACCTATACAACACATACCTATACATACCTATATAACACATACCTATACATACCTATATAACACATACCTATACATACCTATATAACACATACCTATACATACCTATATAACACATACCTATACATACCTATATAACACATACCTATACATACCTATATAACACATACCTATACATACCTATATAACACATACCTATACATACCTATATAACACATACCTATACATACCTATATAACACATACCTATACATACCTATATAACACATACCTATACATACCTATATAACACATACCTATACATACCTATATAACACATACCTATACATACCTATATAACACATACCTATACATACCTATATAACACATACCTATACATACCTATATAACACATACCTATACATACCTATATAACACATACCTATACATACCTATATAACACATACCTATACATACCTATATAACACATACCTATACATACCTATATAACACATACCTATACATACCTATATAACACATACCTATACATACCTATATAACACATACCTATACATACCTATATAACACATACCTATACATACCTATATAACACATACCTATACATACCTATATAACACATACCTATACATACCTATATAACACATACCTATACATACCTATATAACACATACCTATACATACCTATATAACACATACCTATACATACCTATATAACACATACCTATACATACCTATATAACACATACCTATACATACCTATATAACACATACCTATACATACCTATATAACACATACCTATACATACCTATATAACACATACCTATACATACCTATATAACACATACCTATACATACCTATATAACACATACCTATACATACCTATATAACACATACCTATACATACCTATATAACACATACCTATACATACCTATATAACACATACCTATACATACCTATATAACACATACCTATACATACCTATATAACACATACCTATACATACCTATATAACACATACCTATACATACCTATATAACACATACCTATACATACCTATATAACACATACCTATACATACCTATATAACACATACCTATACATACCTATATAACACATACCTATACATACCTATATAACACATACCTATACATACCTATATAACACATACCTATACATACCTATATAACACATACCTATACATACCTATATAACACATACCTATACATACCTATATAACACATACCTATACATACCTATATAACACATACCTATACATACCTATATAACACATACCTATACATACCTATATAACACATACCTATACATACCTATATAACACATACCTATACATACCTATATAACACATACCTATACATACCTATATAACACATACCTATACATACCTATATAACACATACCTATACATACCTATATAACACATACCTATACATACCTATATAACACATACCTATACATACCTATATAACACATACCTATACATACCTATATAACACATACCTATACATACCTATATAACACATACCTATACATACCTATATAACACATACCTATACATACCTATATAACACATACCTATACATACCTATATAACACATACCTATACATACCTATATAACACATACCTATACATACCTATATAACACATACCTATACATACCTATATACACATACCTATACATACCTATATAACACATACCTATACATACCTATATAACACATACCTATACATACCTATATAACACATACCTATACATACCTATATAACACATACCTATACATACCTATATAACACATACCTATACATACCTATATAACACATACCTATACATACCTATATAACACATACCTATACATACCTATATAACACATACCTATACATACCTATATAACACATACCTATACATACCTATATAACACATACCTATACATACCTATATAACACATACCTATACATACCTATATAACACATACCTATACATACCTATATAACACATACCTATACATACCTATATAACACATACCTATACATACCTATATAACACATACCTATACATACCTATATAACACATACCTATACATACCTATATAACACATACCTATACATACCTATATAACACATACCTATACATACCTATATAACACATACCTATACATACCTATATAACACATACCTATACATACCTATATAACACATACCTATACATACCTATATAACACATACCTATACATACCTATATAACACATACCTATACATACCTATATAACACATACCTATACATACCTATATAACACATACCTATACATACCTATATAACACATACCTATACATACCTATATAACACATACCTATACATACCTATATAACACATACCTATACATACCTATATAACACATACCTATACATACCTATATAACACATACCTATACATACCTATATAACACATACCTATACATACCTATATAACACATACCTATACATACCTATATAACACATACCTATACATACCTATATAACACATACCTATACATACCTATATAACACATACCTATACATACCTATATAACACATACCTATACATACCTATATAACACATACCTATACATACCTATATAACACATACCTATACATACCTATATAACACATACCTATACATACCTATATAACACATACCTATACATACCTATATAACACATACCTATACATACCTATATAACACATACCTATACATACCTATATAACACATACCTATACATACCTATATAACACATACCTATACATACCTATATAACACATACCTATACATACCTATATAACACATACCTATACATACCTATATAACACATACCTATACATACCTATATAACACATACCTATACATACCTATATAACACATACCTATACATACCTATATAACACATACCTATACATACCTATATAACACATACCTATACATACCTATATAACACATACCTATACATACCTATATAACACATACCTATACATACCTATATAACACATACCTATACATACCTATATAACACATACCTATACATACCTATATAACACATACCTATACATACCTATATAACACATACCTATACATACCTATATAACACATACCTATACATACCTATATAACACATACCTATACATACCTATATAACACATACCTATACATACCTATATAACACATACCTATACATACCTATATAACACATACCTATACATACCTATATAACACATACCTATACATACCTATATAACACATACCTATACATACCTATATAACACATACCTATACATACCTATATAACACATACCTATACATACCTATATAACACATACCTATACATACCTATATAACACATACCTATACATACCTATATAACACATACCTATACATACCTATATAACACATACCTATACATACCTATATAACACATACCTATACATACCTATATAACACATACCTATACATACCTATATAACACATACCTATACATACCTATATAACACATACCTATACATACCTATATAACACATACCTATACATACCTATATAACACATACCTATACATACCTATATAACACATACCTATACATACCTATATAACACATACCTATACATACCTATATAACACATACCTATACATACCTATATAACACATACCTATACATACCTATATAACACATACCTATACATACCTATATAACACATACCTATACATACCTATATAACACATACCTATACATACCTATATAACACATACCTATACATACCTATATAACACATACCTATACATACCTATATAACACATACCTATACATACCTATATAACACATACCTATACATACCTATATAACACATACCTATACATACCTATATAACACATACCTATACATACCTATATAACACATACCTATACATACCTATATAACACATACCTATACATACCTATATAACACATACCTATACATACCTATATAACACATACCTATACATACCTATATAACACATACCTATACATACCTATATAACACATACCTATACATACCTATATAACACATACCTATACATACCTATATAACACATACCTATACATACCTATATAACACATACCTATACATACCTATATAACACATACCTATACATACCTATATAACACATACCTATACATACCTATATAACACATACCTATACATACCTATATAACACATACCTATACATACCTATATAACACATACCTATACATACCTATATAACACATACCTATACATACCTATATAACACATACCTATACATACCTATATAACACATACCTATACATACCTATATAACACATACCTATACATACCTATATAACACATACCTATACATACCTATATAACACATACCTATACATACCTATATAACACATACCTATACATACCTATATAACACATACCTATACATACCTATATAACACATACCTATATAACACATACCTATATAACACATACCTATACATACCTATATAACACATACCTATACATACCTATATAACACATACCTATACATACCTATATAACACATACCTATACATACCTATATAACACATACCTATACATACCTATATAACACATACCTATACATACCTATATAACACATACCTATACATACCTATATAACACATACCTATACATACCTATATAACACATACCTATACATACCTATATAACACATACCTATACATACCTATATAACACATACCTATACATACCTATATAACACATACCTATACATACCTATATAACACATACCTATACATACCTATATAACACATACCTATACATACCTATATAACACATACCTATACATACCTATATAACACATACCTATACATACCTATATAACACATACCTATACATACCTATATAACACATACCTATACATACCTATATAACACATACCTATACATACCTATATAACACATACCTATACATACCTATATAACACATACCTATACATACCTATATAACACATACCTATACATACCTATATAACACATACCTATACATACCTATATAACACATACCTATACATACCTATATAACACATACCTATACATACCTATATAACACATACCTATACATACCTATATAACACATACCTATACATACCTATATAACACATACCTATATAACACATACCTATATAACACATACCTATACATACCTATATAACACATACCTATACATACCTATATAACACATACCTATACATACCTATATAACACATACCTATACATACCTATATAACACATACCTATACATACCTATATAACACATACCTATACATACCTATATAACACATACCTATATAACACATACCTATATAACACATACCTATACATACCTATATAACACATACCTATACATACCTATATAACACATACCTATACATACCTATATAACACATACCTATACATACCTATATAACACATACCTATACATACCTATATAACACATACCTATACATACCTATATAACACATACCTATACATACCTATATAACACATACCTATACATACCTATATAACACATACCTATACATACCTATATAACACATACCTATACATACCTATATAACACATACCTATACATACCTATATAACACATACCTATACATACCTATATAACACATACCTATACATACCTATATAACACATACCTATACATACCTATATAACACATACCTATACATACCTATATAACACATACCTATACATACCTATATAACACATACCTATACATACCTATATAACACATACCTATACATACCTATATAACACATACCTATACATACCTATATAACACATACCTATACATACCTATATAACACATACCTATACATACCTATATAACACATACCTATACAACACATACCTATACATACCTATATAACACATACCTATACATACCTATATAACACATACCTATACATACCTATATAACACATACCTATACATACCTATATAACACATACCTATACATACCTATATAACACATACCTATACATACCTATATAACACATACCTATACATACCTATATAACACATACCTATACATACCTATATAACACATACCTATACATACCTATATAACACATACCTATATAACACATACCTATACATACCTATATAACACATACCTATACATACCTATATAACACATACCTATACATACCTATATAACACATACCTATACATACCTATATAACACATACCTATACATACCTATATAACACATACCTATACATACCTATATAACACATACCTATACATACCTATATAACACATACCTATACATACCTATATAACACATACCTATACATACCTATATAACACATACCTATACATACCTATATAACACATACCTATACATACCTATATAACACATACCTATACATACCTATATAACACATACCTATACATACCTATATAACACATACCTATACATACCTATATAACACATACCTATACATACCTATATAACACATACCTATACATACCTATATAACACATACCTATACATACCTATATAACACATACCTATACATACCTATATAACACATACCTATACATACCTATATAACACATACCTATACATACCTATATAACACATACCTATACATACCTATATAACACATACCTATACATACCTATATAACACATACCTATACATACCTATATAACACATACCTATACATACCTATATAACACATACCTATACATACCTATATAACACATACCTATACATACCTATATAACACATACCTATACATACCTATATAACACATACCTATACATACCTATATAACACATACCTATACATACCTATATAACACATACCTATACATACCTATATAACACATACCTATACATACCTATATAACACATACCTATACATACCTATATAACACATACCTATACATACCTATATAACACATACCTATACATACCTATATAACACATACCTATACATACCTATATAACACATACCTATACATACCTATATAACACATACCTATACATACCTATATAACACATACCTATACATACCTATATAACACATACCTATACATACCTATATAACACATACCTATACATACCTATATAACACATACCTATACATACCTATATAACACATACCTATACATACCTATATAACACATACCTATACATACCTATATAACACATACCTATACATACCTATATAACACATACCTATACATACCTATATAACACATACCTATATAACACATACCTATATAACACATACCTATACATACCTATATAACACATACCTATACATACCTATATAACACATACCTATACATACCTATATAACACATACCTATACATACCTATATAACACATACCTATACATACCTATATAACACATACCTATACATACCTATATAACACATACCTATACATACCTATATAACACATACCTATACATACCTATATAACACATACCTATATAACACATACCTATACATACCTATATAACACATACCTATACATACCTATATAACACATACCTATACATACCTATATAACACATACCTATACATACCTATACAACACATACCTATACATACCTATATAACACATACCTATACATACCTATATAACACATACCTATACATACCTATACAACACATACCTATACATACCTATATAACACATACCTATACATACCTATATAACACATACCTATACATACCTATATAACACATACCTATACATACCTATATAACACATACCTATACATACCTATATAACACATACCTATACATACCTATATAACACATACCTATACATACCTATATAACACATACCCTATATAACACATACCTATACATACCTATATAACACATACCTATACATACCTATATAACACATACCTATACATACCTATATAACACATACCTATACATACCTATACCTAATACATACCTATATAACACATACCTATATAACACATACCTATACATACCTATATAACACATACCTATACATACCTATATAACACATACCTATACATACCTATATAACACATACCTATATAACACATACCTATACATACCTATATAACACATACCTATATAACACATACCTATACATACCTATATAACACATACCTATATAACACATACCTATACATACCTATATAACACATACCTATACATACCTATATAACACATACCTATACATACCTATACAACACATACCTATACATACCTATATAACACATACCTATACAACACATACCTATACATACCTATATAACACATACCTATATAACACATACTTATACATACCTATATAACACATACCTATACATACCTATATAACACATACCTATACATACCTATATAACACATACCTATACATACCTATATAACACATACCTATACATACCTATATAACACATACCTATATAACACATACTTATACATACCTATATAACACATACTTATACATACCTATATAACACATACCTATACATACCTATATAACACATACCTATACATACCTATATAACACATACCTATACATACCTATATAACACATACCTATACATACCTATATAACACATACCTATACATACCTATATAACACATACCTATACATACCTATATAACACATACCTATACATACCTATATAACACATACCTATACATACCTATATAACACATACCTATACATACCTATATAACACATACCTATACATACCTATATAACACATACCTATACATACCTATATAACACATACCTATACATACCTATATAACACATACCTATACATACCTATATAACACATACCTATACATACCTATATAACACATACCTATACATACCTATATAACACATACCTATACATACCTATACAACACATACCTATACATACCTATATAACACATACCTATACATACCTATATAACACATACCTATACATACCTATATAACACATACCTATACATACCTATATAACACATACCTATACATACCTATATAACACATACCTATACATACCTATATAACACATACCTATACATACCTATATAACACATACCTATACATACCTATATAACACATACCTATACATACCTATATAACACATACCTATACATACCTATATAACACATACCTATACATACCTATATAACACATACCTATACATACCTATATAACACATACCTATACATACCTATATAACACATACCTATACATACCTATATAACACATACCTATACATACCTATATAACACATACCTATACATACCTATATAACACATACCTATACATACCTATATAACACATATCTATACATACCTATATAACACATACCTATACATACCTATATAACACATACCTATATAACACATACCTATATAACACATACCTATACAACACATACCTATATAACACATACCTATATAACACATACCTATACATACCTATATAACACATACCTATACATACCTATATAACACATACCTATACATACCTATATAACACATACCTATATAACACATACCTATATAACACATACCTATACAACACATACCTATATAACACATACCTATATAACACATACCTATATAACACATACCTATATAACACATACCTATACATACCTATATAACACATACCTATACATACCTATACAACACATACCTATACATACCTATACAACACATACCTATACATACCTATATAACACATACCTATATAACACATACCTATATAACACATACCTATACATACCTATACAACACATACCTATACATACCTATATAACACATACCTATATAACACATACCTATACATACCTATACAACACATACCTATACATACCTATATAACACATACCTATACATACCTATATAACACATACCTATACATACCTATACAACACATACCTATACATACCTATATAACACATACCTATATAACACATACCTATACATACCTATATAACACATACCTATACATACCTATATAACACATACCTATACATACCTATATAACACATACCTATACATACCTATATAACACATACCTATATAACACATACCTATACATACCTATATAACACATACCTATACATACCTATATAACACATACCTATACATACCTATACAACACATACCTATACATACCTATATAACACATACCTATACATACCTATATAACACATACCTATACATACCTATATAACACATACCTATACATACCTATACAACACATACCTATACATACCTATATAACACATACCTATACATACCTATATAACACATACCTATACATACCTATATAACACATACCTATATAACACATACCTATATAACACATACCTATACATACCTATATAACACATACCTATACATACCTATATAACACATACCTATACATACCTATATAACACATACCTATACATACCTATATAACACATACCTATATAACACATACCTATATAACACATACCTATACATACCTATATAACACATACCTATATAACACATACCTATATAACACATACCTATACATACCTATATAACACATACCTATACATACCTATATAACACATACCTATACATACCTATATAACACATACCTATACATACCTATACAACACATACCTATACATACCTATATAACACATACCTATACATACCTATACAACACATACCTATACATACCTATACAACACATACCTATACATACCTATACAACACATACCTATACATACCTATATAACACATACCTATACATACCTATATAACACATACCTATACATACCTATATAACACATACCTATACATACCTATATAACACATACCTATACATACCTATATAACACATACCTATACATACCTATATAACACATACCTATACATACCTATATAACACATACCTATACATACCTATATAACACATACCTATACATACCTATATAACACATACCTATACATATCTATATAACACATACCTATACATACCTATATAACACATACCTATACATACCTATATAACACATACCTATATAACACATACCTATACATACCTATATAACACATACCTATACATACCTATATAACACATACCTATATAACACATACCTATACATACCTATACAACGTAGGTAGATGAGGTAATGACGCCACGAAAAACATATCATTCCTAACCCACAATGCTGTGTGGATCTATTTTGACGTTTCAAAGGAAGATAACAAAAAGGCCATATGCAACGTTTGTGTTGCTAGTATTTCCCGAGGAGGGGAGAAAGTGAAATCTTTCAATACCCCAATCTAATTACTGATTTGAAGGTGCATCACCCCCAGACGTTCAGTGACTACTTAGAACAAAAGCAGAAGAAAACTAAGCGTACACTTCCAACAACTAAACAAGTTCAAGTCGAGCAGTCATTTGAAACAGTAAGAACATTTCAGAGAGACAACTCAAAGGCGAACTCCATTAACGCCAAGATAATGGGATTCATTGCCCTTGACAATCAACTGTTCTCTGTCGTGGATGATTTTCGCTTTCGCCGACTGGTCAAGCACATCGAACCCTGGTACACACTTCCAAGTAGGTGCTATTTGTCAGATGTTGCCCTACCGGAGTTACACAGTTTTGTTGAAACGCACATCCATGAGCTACTCACTGCTATTAGCTGCACGACTGACATTTGGACCAGCGATGTCAGCCCCATGAGCATGCTGAGTCTGATAGCACAGCGGGTTGACGAGGATTTCGTACTGAGGAAAGCCGTATTGCGTTGGTCAAGAATGTGCTGCTTGTCATACCGCTGCTGCCGTTTCAAAGGCATTTGAGAACATGTTTGAAACTTGGAAACATGAACACACTCCTAGCTCCATTCAAACAACTGACTGGAGAAATAAGTAAAAAGTACACTACTTGTGGCTGTGAACAAGCGATTCAGTGGCATTCTCTCTGAGCCTCTTTACTGTGTCGCCACCATGCTCGATGCTAGGTACAAGGACCGCTACTTCGTTAACAGGCATTCTCTCTGAGCCTCTTTACTGTGTCGCCACCATGCTCGATGCTAGGTACAAGGACCGCTACTTCGATGCCGACAAGAAACAGGGTTTACGTGAAATTTTACAGACATGGCTGGACAAGATAGAAACGAGACAGTGACAGTGCGAATCGAAGAGGACCCACGACAGAAGAGGCCACGGACAGACAAAGCTGAAAATTCACTGCTTGACATGTATGATGAAATCCTGGTTGAGAATGAAACGACTGAACAAATGAACAACAAAACAGCACAGCAAGTAAGTGAAAGAAATAGGTTTTGATTATGTTTTACTGGTAATGGAGACATACGTAAATTCCAACAAAATCATTTTGGTGTGTGTGTGTGTGTGTGTGTGTGTGTGTGTGTGTGTGTGTGTGTGTGTGTGTGTGTGTGTGTGTGTGTGTGTGTGTGTGTGTGTGTGTGTGTGTGTGTGTGTGTGTGTGTGTGGGTGTGTGTGTGTGTGTGTGTGTGTTTCAACTATTTAACTGTACTAGAATGCTTAAAAGGCTGCTAAAATGTTAAATATAGGTTATCGGTATCAAGATTTTTGGCAAGGAAAATATTGTATATCGGTATCGGCCAGAAATGTAATATTGGTGCATACCTAGTAACTACATGATTCCATATGTGTTATTTCTTAGTTTGGATGTCTTCACTATTATTCTACAATGTAGAAAAGAGTAAACATAAAGAAAAACCCTTGAATGAGTAGGTTTTCTAAAACTTTTGATCGGTAGTGTAGATAGCTAGAGCTGAATTGGCCACTGTAGCTACTAGCTAGCCAACTAGCGGCTAGTGGTTCATTCATGTAACGATCTTCGTTGGGAGAAAGAGAAGAGGACCAAAGCGCAGCGTGGTAAGTGTTCATGATGAATATTTAATGGAACAAAACTGAACACTGAAATACAAAACAATAAAGAGAACGAACTAAACCGAAACAGTTCCGTGTGGAACACACAAACACGGAAGACAAACACCCACAAAACACAACAGAAAACAGGCTACCTAAATATGGTTCCCAATCAGAGACAATGACTAACACCTGCCTCTGATTGAGAACCATATCAGGCCAAACGAAAAACCCAACATAGAAACCCAAACATAGATAACCCACCCAACTCACGCCCTGACCATACTAAAACAAAGAAAATACAAAAGAACTAAGGTCAGAACGTGACAATTCACTTCAGTCGAGACGGGATGAAACATTAGCTAACATAACATGTCAGTTATCTTCTTGCGACTACAGGGGGTGCTGTTTTCTCATTAGCATAATTGCATTACAGATTAAACGGCTTCCTACTAAATTCTTGCTCGTACAATATGCATATTATTACTATTATTGGATAGAAAACACTCTCTAGTTTCTATAGGCGTTGGAATTTTGTCTCTGAGTGGAACAGAACTCATTCTACAGCAATTTCCCTGACATGGAGTCAGATTTCACACATTTTGGCCCCTGATCTGGAGTCAGTTTAAAGGCCACTGTGAACGCTATCAGGATACGGACACTGCTTACGTCTTCCCCTGGATGCCTTTACGTGATGACGATTTGAATGGTATCGATTGCGCAATCACAGCCCCTATAAAACAAAAACACGTGTAGGTAGGAACTCTTTTCCAGATGCGTTGGGCGCGCGGTGGACACAGACCTGCTCTTTTTCCAAGCATTGGTGTAGCCAGTTATATTTCTCCGGTCATGTTTCTACTCGTTATAGGAGTTAAAACCATCATAAGGTAGTTAATTTAAAGCGTTTTATAGCAATTTATATCCGTTTAGTGCGATTTTGGGACATTTATTTCTGAGACACTGTGAATCTCTGGGCACGGTTCATGCCGAACGCAATGGGCATTTCTACATGGCAAGAGGACAGCTTTCGACCAAAAGACGATTAGACCCAAGAAAGGATTCTTTGCCCAAGATTCTGATGGAAGAACAGCTCAAAGTAGGAACAATTTATTATGATAAATCGTGTTTCTGTCGAAATGTTAATCGCTTATGACGCCATTTTGTTTGACGTAGCTTCGCTTGGCGCAAACTGTATTGAAAAGTAAGGATAATTTAAAAAATGTAAATCAGCGATTGTATTAAGAATTAAATTGTCTATCAATCGCTGTCCACCCAATATTTTTTAGTCACGTTTATGAGTATTTATGTATACGACTAGATCACTGTCTAATATGGCGCACAACATTGTCTGACCAGCTGGGCAACTTTTGTCATTGTCTAACCATGATTTTGGTGGCTAAATATGCACATTTTCGAACAAACTGTATATGTATGTTGTAATGTGATGTTACAGGAGTGTCATCTGAAGAATTCTGAGAAGGTTAGTGAAAAAATTAATATATTTTGGCGATGTTTACGTTATCGCTCTCTTTGGCTAGAATCAATGCTCTGGTAACGTTTGCATATGTGGTATGCTAATATAACGATTTATTGTGTTTTCGCTGTAAGACACTTAGAAAATCTGAAACATTGTCTGTATTCACAGGATCTGTGTCTTTCGATTAGTGTATGCTGTGTATTTTTACGAAATGTTTGATGATTAGTAATTAGGTAAACACGTTGCTCTATGTATTTATTCTAGTCCATTTGTGACGGTGGGTGCAATTGTAAACTATGATATCTACCTGAAATATGCACATTTTTCTAACAAAACCTATCCTATACCATAAATATGTTATCAGACTGTCATCTGATGAGGTTTTTTCTTGGTTAGTGTTTATCAATATCTTAGTTTAGCCGAATTGGTGATAGCACCTGATGGAGTAAGAAACTGATGGAGTTAGAAAAGTGGTGTCTTTTGCTAACGTGGTTAGCTAATAGATTTACATATTTTGTCTTCCCTGTAAAACATTTTAAAAATCTGAAAGGCTGGCTTTATTCACAAGATCTGTATCTTTCATTAGGTGTCTTGGACTTGTGATTTAATGATATTTAGATGCTACTATTTAATTGTGACGCTATGCTAGCGATGCTACTCAGTGTGGGGGGGGTGGGGGGTGATCCCGGACCCGGGGTAGATACTCGTGAAAGGTTATACTACTAGCTCAGCACTGGGAATATATATATTTTTTTCTGTCAAACAGCAGTTAATTGCCACTGAGATCAGTCAGCTAACGAGTAGCCAGTTTCTGCTCTGCTTGCTTCACAACTCATAGAAAATGTGCAAAACAGACAGCAAATGCCTCTGTTCATCTCTCCTGTGCTGGTCCTATACACCAGCCTTTCAGCAGCTTTGCCTTCACACAGCCTGTCCACACGCTCCTCTGTGCGTCCTAAATCCAGCCAACTGACACCGCAATAGCTTACCCAACCGCTCTGAGGCGTCCGCATGGTCCTAAAGCACACCTCTGCCATGTTTTGTATTACAGTGCAATGATAAAACTGGGGGGGGCACAAAAATGCAATTTCAGAATGTGGAGGGGGGTCATGTCGCCCCCGTCCCCAGTGAAAGTTGCGCCTCTGGCTACAGTCACGTGTTAGCTCTGTTTGTAGTGTGGCTGTGTGTCAGTGGTAAGAGGAAATAGTATAGGGGGGTATCTGGGCAATGTCATCAGGCCTGGCCCTGGGAACCAATCTGCTGTGTCTGTGTGGTGACAGAGAAGGCTACTGAGCACTTCCGATTTTCTGTCACTGCCTGGCTACGACAGGGCAGGGCACACATAGAGGCTCAATGCTGAATAGTCGCCTGTTGGGATACCACTAAGAGAGAGAGAGGTTCCCACTTTCTGCTGCGAGACACCCCACTTGTTCTTTAGTTGAACGCTTCACGTGCACCCCCCCCCCCCCCCCCCCCCCCCCATTCTTGATGGACAAATTGGGTTCCCAGACCCAGATCCACAGGGTTAACTGGCCTCAGTAGGGGAGGCGCTAAAACACTCACCTCTGCCCCCCTCTCCTCCCCTCTATTTCCTTATATTTCCCTCTCCTCCCCATTCAATGATAAGGTTCATTTTTCCATGTAGTGTGAGAAGACTGATAGTTTTATATGTGTATGTGTCAATAGTAAATCCCACAGTGTTTCCACACAAACACAGCTTTCAGCTCTCCCGTCTGTGTTTATGTGTCTGTGTTTATGTGTGTGGGGGTTTATACCTCTGCCTGGCCCCATGTGAACACTCCCAGAGGCCTCCTCTACTCCACTCTCAGCCCCCAGAGTTCAGTCCAGTACAGAGTTGCAGAAGAAGGCAGTGTTGTGTTCAAGACAACCTAAAGCGAGACCAATTCAAGACCAAGACTGGAGCAAATCCAGACCAATTCAAGACCAAGACTGGAGCAAATCCAGACCAATTCAAGACCAAGACTGGAGCAAATCCAGACCAATTCAAGACCAAGACTGGAGCAAATCCAGACCAATTCAAGACCAAGACTGGAGCAAATCCAGACCAATTCAAGACCAAGACTGGAGCAAATCCAGACCAATTCAAGACCAAGACTGGAGCAAATCCAGACCAATTCAAGACCAAGACTGGAGCAAATCCAGACCAATTCAAGACCAAGACTGGAGCAAATCCAGACCAATTCAAGACCAAGACTGGAGCAAATCCAGACCAATTCAAGACCAAGACTGGAGCAAATCCAGACCAATTCAAGACCAAGACTGGAGCAAATCCAGACCAATTCAAGACCAAGACTGGAGCAAATCCAGACCAATTCAAGACCAAGACTGGAGCAAATCCAGACCAATTCAAGACCAAGACTGGAGCAAATCCAGACCAATTCAAGACCAAGACTGGAGCAAATCCAGACCAATTCAAGACCAAGACTGGAGCAAATCCAGACCAATTCAAGACCAAGACTGGAGCAAATCCAGACCAATTCAAGACCAAGACTGGAGCAAATCCAGACCAATTCAAGACCAAGACTGGAGCAAATCCAGACCAATTCAAGACCAAGACTGGAGCAAATCCAGACCAATTCAAGACCAAGACTGGAGCAAATCCAGACCAATTCAAGACCAAGACTGGAGCAAATCCAGACCAATTCAAGACCAAGACTGGAGCAAATCCAGACCGAGTCAAGACCCAAGACCAGAAAATGGGTTAAATTCAAAACCGCGATTGTAAATTTGTCATATCACCATAATAAGAGTTCAAAATGTCCAGTATTTCTGTGTTCATAGTTCAGAACAACATGCAGCTGAGGGAAAATAGAGCCACTCTACAAACTATTAATAACCCAAATACAGTGGGGAACAATGGACCTTCTACGCCTTCAGAGATTTCTAAAATAATGATTATAACGATATAATAATGATAATTATACTATTATTTTCAATAATGTTCTGATTTAATCTCTTCAGTTTTTGTTGGAAAGAAAAGGGTTAATTAACACTGAAGAGAAAAAAATCCAATTAAGATTTTTCTTTGCTGGTCTCTGGGAGATAAATCTAGCTAGCTAAGTCAGCCATTGGCTAGGCCATCAGAAGCTAGATAAACGTATCTGCCATTCAACTGTTCTACAGCAACATTTTGGGGCTGCATGTAGCCTAGTGGTTAGAGCATTGGACCAGTAACTGAAAGTTTGCTAGATCAAATCCCTGAGCCGACAATGTAAAAATCTGTCATTCTGCCCCTGAACAAGGCAGCTAACCCCATGTTCCTAGGCCGTCATTGAAAATAGGAATTTGTTCTTAACTGACTTGCCTAGTTAATTAAAAATGTTGGAGTGATAGTGGAATCAACCAATCACATTTTTTAACGAATGGAAACTTCTGCCTTCTTGAAGGCCAACAGGTCACTGCATAATAGTGAGAAGTATTTTCCCACGGTCTAACTAGCTAGCTTTTGTTGGCGGCTAGTTTGTAGCGGCTGCAGCAGGTGTTATCAAAGAGGATGTTGTTGCTAATTTATTAGCTTCTCTCTTTTCAAGAATAACTTTAAATAAGAAGTTAAGTTTCAAATGATCATCGTCTGGTGAGTGGAACTTTATTGCAGTGTGCTTGCTGTTGTTAGCCATCTCTTTAAAAATAACTTACGCGTGAAACATTGTTGCATTTAAAATGGAACTGAAATCATTTAAGCAACATGAAATCTCATTCAAATCTGTTCATATACACCCCCAGGAAGAATATAACACTTTTTAAAAACATTTCTGACAAGTGACCACTTAGATATGGTCATTTTCACATTTTCATAAATTCTTAGACTGTTTGGGAATTGCGTATACTAAGATATTTGTGAAAATTCTGTAGCGATATAGAGTGGGAAAGCGGCCGTGTGTTTGGACAATTAATAGACACTGCAGTAAATTAAACCGGGACCGGAATCTGCACAGACCGGTGCGCTATAGCCAATCAAACTTACAGTAGACCTTTACACAAACAAGCCATTTGTCACAGGGGCCTACCATCGTTCACTTTGAACTGGACTGTGTGTTTACAGGCAGTAGGACCTGTCGTCGTTCACTTTGAACTGGACTGTGTGTTTACAGGCAGTAGGACCTGTCGTCGTTCACTTTGAACTGGACTGTGTATTTACAGGCAGTAGGACCTGTCATCGTTCACTTTGAACTGGACTGTGTGTTTACAGGCAGTAGGACCTGCCGTCGTTCACTTTGAACTGGACTGTGTGTTTACAGGCAGTAGGACCTGTCATCGTTCACTTTGAACTGGACTGTGTGTTTACAGGCAGTAGGACCTGCCGTCGTTCACTTTGAACTGGACTGTGTGTTTACAGGCAGTAGGACCTGCCGTCGTTCACTTTGAACTGGACTGTGTGTTTACAGGCAGTAGGACCTGCCGTCGTTCACTTTGAACTGGACTGTGTGTTTACAGGCAGTAGGACCTACCGTCGTTCACTTTGAACTGGAATGTGTGTTTACAGGCAGTAGGACCTGCCGTCATTCACTTTGAACTGGAATGTGTGTTTACAGGCAGTAGGACCTGCCCTCATTCACTTTGAACTGGACTGTGTGTTTACAGGCAGTAGGACCTGTCATCGTTCACTTTGAACTGGACTGTGTGTTTACAGGCAGTAGGACCTGCCGTCGTTCACTTTGAACTGGAATGTGTGTTTACAGGCAGTAGGACCTGCCGTCGTTCACTTTGAACTGGACTGTGTGTTTACAGGCAGTTGGACCTGCCGTCGTTCACTTTGAACTGGAATGTGTGTTTACAGGCAGTAGGACCTGCCCTCATTCACTTTGAACTGGACTGTGTGTTTACAGGCAGTAGGACCTGCCGTCGTTCACTTTGAACTGGACTGTGTGTTTACAGGCAGTAGGACCTGTCATCGTTCACTTTGAACTGGACTGTGTGTTTACAGGCAGTAGGACCTGCCGTCGTTCACTTTGAACTGGACTGTGTGTTTACAGGCAGTAGGACCTGCCGTCGTTCACTTTGAACTGGACTGTGTGTTTACAGGCAGTAGGACCTGCCGTCGTTCACTTTGAACTGGAATGTGTGTTTACAGGCAGTAGGACCTGCCGTCGTTCACTTTGAACTGGAATGTGTGTTTACAGGCAGTAGGACCTGCCGTCGTTCACTTTGAACTGAAATGTGTGTTTACAGGCAGTAGGACCTGCCGTCGTTCACTTTGAACTGAAATGTGTGTTTACAGGCAGTAGGACCTGCCGTCGTTCACTTTGAACTGAAATGTGTGTTTACAGGCAGTAGGACCTGTCGTCGTTCACTTTGAACTGGACTGTGTGTTTACAGGCAGTAGGACCTGTCGTCGTTCACTTTGAACTGGACTGTGTGTTTACAGGCAGTAGGACCTGTCATCGTTCACTTTGAACTGGACTGTGTGTTTACAGGCAGTAGGACCTGCCGTCGTTCACTTTGAACTGGACTGTGTGTTTACAGGCAGTAGGACCTGCCGTCGTTCACTTTGAACTGGAATGTGTGTTTACAGGCAGTTGGACCTGCCGTCGTTCACTTTGAACTGGAATGTGTGTTTACAGGCAGTAGGACCTGCCGTCGTTCACTTTGAACTGGAATGTGTGTTTACAGGCAGTAGGACCTGCCGTCGTTCACTTTGAACTGGAATGTGTGTTTACAGGCAGTAGGACCTGCCGTCGTTCACTTTGAACTGGACTGTGTGTTTACAGGCAGTAGGACCTGCCGTCGTTCACTTTGAACTGGACTGTGTGTTTACAGGCAGTAGGACCTGCCGTCGTTCACTTTGAACTGGAATGTGTGTTTACAGGCAGTTGGACCTGCCGTCGTTCACTTTGAACTGGAATGTGTGTTTACAGGCAGTTGGACCTGCCGTCGTTCACTTTGAACTGGAATGTGTGTTTACAGGCAGTAGGACCTGCCGTCGTTCACTTTGAACTGGAATGTGTGTTTACAGGCAGTAGGACCTGCCGTCGTTCACTTTGAACTGGAATGTGTGTTTACAGGCAGTAGGACCTGCCGTCGTTCACTTTGAACTGGAATGTGTGTTTACAGGCAGTAGGACCTGCCGTCGTTCACTTTGAACTGGAATGTGTGTTTACAGGCAGTAGGACCTGCCGTCGTTCACTTTGAACTGGACTGTGTGTTTACAGGCAGTTGGACCTGCCGTCGTTCACTTTGAACTGGACTGTGTGTTTACAGGCAGTAGGACCTGCCCTCATTCACTTTGAACTGGACTGTGTGTTTACAGGCAGTAGGACCTGCCGTCGTTCACTTTGAACTGAAATGTGTGTTTACAGGCAGTAGGACCTGCCGTCGTTCACTTTGAACTGAAATGTGTGTTTACAGGCAGTAGGACCTGCCGTCGTTCACTTTGAACTGGACTGTGTGTTTACAGGCAGTAGGACCTGCCGTCGTTCACTTTGAACTAAAATGTGTGTTTACAGGCAGTAGGACCTGCCGTCGTTCACTTTGAACTGAAATGTGTGTTTACAGGCAGTAGGACCTGCCGTCGTTCACTTTGAACTGAAATGTGTGTTTACAGGCAGTAGGACCTGCCGTCGTTCACTTTGAACTGGAATGTGTGTTTACAGGCAGTAGGACCTGCCGTCGTTCACTTTGAACTGGACTGTGTGTTTACAGGCAGTAGGACCTGCCGTCGTTCACTTTGAACTGAAATGTGTGTTTACAGGCAGTAGGACCTGCCGTCGTTCACTTTGAACTGGACTGTGTGTTTACAGGCAGTAGGACCTGCCGTCGTTCACTTTGAACTGGACTGTGTGTTTACAGGGAGTAGGACCTGCCGTCGTTCACTTTGAACTGGACTGTGTGTTTACAGGCAGTTGGACCTGCCGTCGTTCACTTTGAACTGGACTGTGTGTTTACAGGCAGTAGGACCTGCCCTCATTCACTTTGAACTGGACTGTGTGTTTACAGGCAGTAGGACCTGCCGTCGTTCACTTTGAACTGGAATGTGTGTTTACAGGCAGTAGGACCTGCCCTCATTCACTTTGAACTGGACTGTGTGTTTACAGGCAGTAGGACCTGCCGTCGTTCACTTTGAACTGGACTGTGTGTTTACAGGCAGTTGCAACAGCACGACTTTAGACCATTAGAACGCATTCACCAAAAGCCACAAAATACTCCTGAATGGATTTCTGCAAATATGTAAATACCACCGGAGTTCTCTTACATTTGGGAGCTTTACAGTCCTGTTGATCAAATAACCATGAAAAGGTAGGCTCGCTCTCCCTCAGTTATGCACATCAACAACAAGATCAACAGCAAATGCTAGCCAGAGTAAAATTAGCTCAAATCGAACAAAGGATCGTTAGATAAACCTTCTAACTTTTTCAGCTAGTTGGCTGTCAACATTGCACTGATAAACAATGGGGAATTGTAACCTCTGCAGTTTGCCTACCAATGCATGCTTGTCCCAACCAAGCACCCAAGCTAACTGGCTAAAGTCCGCTAGCTTGCTAGCTTGCTACTTCCAGACGCAAATGAGAGAACACCTAAATCTGACCGTTTTACTCGCCGCAAGGTTAATCTGTTAACTAGAGCGTTCTTGATTAGCTAGTTTTTCTGTCTACGTTTACTGACACCGGCCATATTCAGCAGGTGTTGCGCGGTCGAAAATTCATCAATGCCACTTAATATAATGTTTACATACCCTACATTACGCATCTCATATGTATATACTGTACTCTATACCACCTACTGCATCTTGCCATCTTTATGTGATACATGTATCACTAGCCACTTTAAACAATGCCACTTAATATAATGTTTACATACCCTACATTACTCATCTCATATGTATATACTGTACTCTATACCATCTACTGCATCTTGCCTATGCCGTTCTGTACCATCACTCATTCATATATCTTTATGTACATATTCTTCATCCCTTTACACTTGTGTGTATAAGGTAGTTGTTGTGAAAGTGTTATGTTAGATTACTCGTTGGTTATTACTGCATTGTCGGAACTAGAAGCACAAGCATTTCGCTACACTCGCATTAACATCTGCTAACCATGTGTATGTGACAAATAACATTTTATTTTATTTTATTTGAGTTGTTCTGCACTCTGGCATACTCAGATGAGAGTGCTCTGAAAACGGAGTAGATAGCCAGAGTGAATTTGCGAACGCAAGAGATATGCTAACTGTATAACAATCGTTCAAGTTCTTTTTAGCTAACCAAATGTCATCTGCATCTCTAGCTGTATATAGCCACAGAAAAACGATAGAGGGTTTTGTAGCATAAACTGGGAATTGTATATTTTTGACTGATATTATCCTTGTCTGTTTGTTTCATATCTGCAAAGTAATTAAAACGTTCCACTTTAAACTTCAGGTCACCAGTTACTTTGTGTGCTAAACATGAAATGTTTTATGCAATGGGAAGTAATTGTTGTACATGTCGATTGTGAAATGCTTAATGGTTGTGTTTTTGTATTCTTATGATTGGGACCTACTGGCTTATTATGTCTGAGTGAATGGACTGCTTATCCTTTAACATCATGCTGTGTGTGACTGCTGTCTTTCCGCTGGCCCAGGGGTGTAGTGGTACCTGGAGAAGTGAAAATACTAGTATCAAGCCAAACAGTTCCCAAACACCCAGCGAGAGATAGGCACCCTGTGTGAGAAATCCTTTTAATGAGTTTTCCTATAGATTTTTCATATTTTCACTCTCAAAATCACACTTATTTTTTTTATGGTCTAAGTCCACAACAATGCTTAAACCACATCAATCTGATTGGGTGGGCCTGTCAGGGCCTGGCTCCCCAGTGGGTGGGCCTTTGTCCAACCAAGCCCACCCATCCTAGGTGTCTGGTTAGACTGTAAACTCTCCTTCTAGACTCACATTAAGCATCTCCAATCCAAAATTAAATCTAGAATCGGCTTCCTATTTCGAAACAACGCATCCTTCACTCATGCTACCAAACATACCCTCGTAAAACTGACTATCCTACCCTTGACTTTAGCGACAAAATAGCCTCCAACACTCTACTCAGCAAATTGGATGCAGTCTATCACAGTGCCATCCGTTTTGTCACCAAAGCCCCATATACTACCCACCACTGCGAACTGTATGCTCTCGTTGGATGGCCCTCGCTTCATATTCGTCACCAAACCCACTCAGCTCTCAGCTCACTGGTCACCATAGCAGCACCCACCCGTAGCACGCGCTCCAGCAGGTATATTTCACTAGTCACCCCCAAAGCCAATTTCCTTACAGTTCTCTGCTGCCAATGACTGGAACGAACTGCAAAAATCACTGAAGCTGGAGACTCATATCTCCCTCACTAACTTTAAGCACCAGCTGTCAGAGCAGCTCACAGATCACTGCACCTGTACATAGCCCATCTGTAAATAGCCCATCCAACTACCTCATCCCCATACTGTTATTTATTTTATTTATTTTGCTCCTTTGCACCCCAATATCTCTACTTGTACACTCATCTTCTGCACATCTACCACTCCAGTGTTTAAATGCTATATTGTAATTATTTCGCCACTATGGCCTATTTATTGCCTTACCTCCGTTATCCTACCTCATTTGCACATACTGTATATATATACTTTTACTTTTTCTATTGTGTTATTGACTGTATGTTTGTTTATTCCATGTGTAACTCTGTGTTGTTGTATGTATCGAACTGTTTTGCTTTATCTCGGCCAGGTCGCAGTTGCAAATAAGACCTTGTTCTCAACTGGCCTACCTGCTTAAATAATACCTGGTTAAATAATACCTGGTTAAATAATACCTGGTTAAATAATACCTGGTTAAATAATACCTGGTTAAATAAAGGTGACATAGGCCCTCCCGGGTGGCGCAGTGGTCTAGGGCACTGCATCGCAGTGCTAACTGCGCCACCAGAGTCTCTGGGTTCGCGCCCAGGCTCTGTCGCAGCTGGCCGCGACCGGGAGGTCTGTGGGGCAACGCACAATTGGCATAGCGTTGGCCGGTAGGGATATCCTTGTCTCATCGCGCTCCAGCGACTCCTGTGGCGGGCCGGGCGCAGTGCGCGCTAACCAAGGGGGCCAGGTGCATGGTGTTTCCTCCGACACATTGGTGCGGCTGGCTTCTGGGTTGGATGCACGCTGTGTTAAGAAGCAGTGCGGCTTGGTTAGGTTGTGCTTCGGAGGACGCATGGCTTTCGACCTTCGTCTCTCCCGAGCCCGTACGGGAATTGTAGCGAGATAAGATAGTAATTACTAGCGATTGGATACCACGAAAATTGGGGAGAAAATGGGATAAAATTTAAAAATAAATAAAAATAAAAAAATAAATAAAGGTGAAATAAAAGATTTTAAAAATCAAAATAATCCATGTCTACGCCCCTGATGCAAACAGCACATGATGACAATTCCACATCACAAATAGCAACTAACCAACACTTCCTACTAAACGTGTCACGACTTCTGCCGAAGTTGTTGCCTCTCCTTGTTCGGGCGGTGCTCGGCGGTCGATGTCACCGGTCTTCTAGCCATCATCGATCCATTTTTCATTTTCCATTGGTTTTGTCTTGTCTTCCCACACACCTATTTTCAATCCCATCCATGACCTGTTGTGTATTTAACCCTCTTTTTCCCCTCATGTCTTTGTCAGAGATTGTTTATTGTCAGTGTAGAGTTTATTTGTATAGGTGCGCGACGGGTCTTCGTACCCATATTTGTTTATATTCATTTTCTTATGAGTGTTATGGAGCAGATTACTGGGACATTTATTAAACGACTCCATTTTACACTCTGTTTGACTCTCCTGCGCCTGACTTCCCTGCCACCTATGCACACGTCTCTGACAATGTTTTCAATACCTGGTTTAAATACCCATTGGTGCCTTAGTTAGCATTTACTGGTAGATATCGTGAGTTAAATAATCTTTCCTACCCTACCGGCTGCGGATGTCATTCTTCTGTGAGCTGCTCCATGACAAAACCAGTTGAGAGCTGCAGACTCTTGTTGCCTGCAGATGATATTCAGTTGAAACTAGGCTGTGTGTGTGGCGCGCATGTGGATATATTTCACGTGCTCTGTGAATGTGTAGGCTAATGTGTGCATGATTTCTCTATTGTACTACATACTTGATAAGTCATATACCTCCACTACACTACTTTGATATGCATTAGTAAGGATTAAGAAGTGAGTATAAGCAAAGCCCACTGAAAAAAAGTGGGTATATGTTTTATCCCTTCGTATAGCCTCCACTACACCACTGGCCCGTTGTGTTTTACACTCTCCTACATGAGTGCGCTGGTATTACGGTTGCTGTCCTTTCAGGTTCGCCACTGAGCAAACATGTCTGCTGATCCTCAACATGGGGGCCCCACAAGGGTGCGTCCTCAGTCCCCTTCTGTATTCTCTGTATACCCACGACTGCATGGCCTCACACAGTTCCAACCCCATCAAGTTCGCTGACAACACAACAGTAGTAGGCCTGACCCCCAACAACGATGAGACAGCCTACAGGGAGGAGGTAGGTACTCTGACAGCGTGGTGCCAGGTAAACAACCTCACCCTCAACGTTAGCAGAACAAAAGAGCTGATTGTGGACTTCAGGAGGAACCAGGCTGGACACGCCCCTATCCTGGGCCTTTGAGATGGTAAATAACTTCAAATTCCTTGGCATACACATGTCAGAGAAGCTGAAATGATCTAAACACACAGACACCGTTGTGAAGAAGGCACGACAGCGACTCTTCAACCTCAGGATGCTGAAAAAAATAAACATGTTAATAGATTATATTTATCAATCAACTAAATACAAAGTGAGTGAACAGTAGAAAAATCTACATCAAATCTAAATTTGGTGTGATCTCCCTTTGCCTTCAAAACAGCATCAATTCTTGTAGGTACACCCACACAAAGTCAGGGATTTGTAGACATATAGTCAGGTGTTTGATTAAACAATTATACCAAACAGGTGCTAATGCTCATCAATTAATATGTAGGTTGAAACACAATCATTAACTGAAACAAAAACAGCTGTGTAGGAGGAATAAAACTGGGTGAGGAACAGCCAAACTCAGCTAACAAGGTGAGGTTGCTGAAGACAGTTTACTGTTAAAGTCATACACCACGGCAAGACTGAGCACAGCAACAAGACACAAGGTAGTTCTACTGCATCAACAAGGTCCCTCCCAGGCTGAAATGTCAAGGCAGACAGGGGTTTCCAGATGTGCTGTCCAAGCTCTTTTGAAGAAGCACAAAGAAACGGGCAACGTTGACGACCGTAGACGCAGTGTTCGGCCAAGGAAACTTACTGCAGCAGATGAAAGACACATCAGAAAGAAATTACATCAGAAGAAATTACAAGTCCTCACTGTCAGAGACTGAGTCAAGACCGAGTACAAATGTATTTGACACCGAGACACTCAATGTCTGCATTCCAAACACTTAAATGACACACCCTATCCCCTCAGCCCTCAAATTAAGTGGACACTTCTGAAGACATATCATGACGTCTGACGAGTATAGGTAGGAATTATTTTTAAATGGGCCGTCCTTGCCCGGAAATTCGTCACTCGTTCATCCTGCGACTATTGTCTTTTCAGCCAATGGTAGCTTGTGGGTGCCTTAAATGCGCTCCAGTCAATTATGATTGCATGTCTACTTATATTAAATATATAATTATTAATATACACCTACTGTATGATAGCTAGCAAATTAATTAGCTAACTAATGTTATTCTGCCTAGCTACTTCTGAAGAAGGAACATTTTTTATTTCTACAATTTCCAAAAGCTAATCAAACAAAAACATCATTACTTTTACGAGACGTGTTTGTGCATTAATAGCACATTTTAACTTATCTACATGTACATTTATTTTTACTTACACTTGTATGTTGACTCCATATTGACGTTGAGGTTTTTAGCTTTGGCGGAATTTTCTTAGCGGATGTACAATCATCGTGAAGTGAATTATGGGGCGTTTCAGACCCCGAAGTGAACATAATTGTACACTCGCAAACTCCACTAAAAACGAGGGCTAAGGGGCTTACGTTGCAAACTTCCCTTGCTTGGCTAATCATTTGGACCGATGATAAATATGGCTGCCAAGGGCATAAGGTGAGGGTGTGTCTTTTATGACTTTGAAACGCAGCCAAGATGTGGTCTGGAGACCGGACTCGAGACCTTCTAAAACACTGGAAGAAGGGCCTTCTCAATCTAGGCATGGATGCTGTGCCAGCAAGACATCATGTTCACCCAGATGACAGTGGATTTACAGTCAATGACATTTTGTCAGGAAAACATATCTTGTGTGGTCGATATCATACAGTGTCTTCATGGATACTTGTGAATAATCCCACAAAGATATCAAATCACTCCAAAAGGCCGTCATCTTCCAACAACAGCTCAGCTGTGTCATGTGTCTGTGGTTGTGATCATGTTGAAGACTGCTTTCCTACTCCTTGTACACACAGACTGTTCAACCCTCTTACAGCACTGCCTGGCATAGACCCAAGCACAGAGGATACCTTTTCACCACAGGGAAGAGAGGATCTTCATCTAGATGGATGGATGGCTTTCAGCATTTGTCAATGAGATCCATTTGGGCTGTAGATTCCTCCAGGTCTGGCTGTGTATTCCTCCAGGACTGGCTGTGTATTCCTCCAGGTCTGGCTGTGTAGATTCCTCCAGGTCTGGCTGTGTAGATTCCTCCAGGACTGGCTGTGTATTCCTCCAGGTCTGGCTGTGTATTCCTCCAGGTCTGGCTGTGTATTCCTCCAGGTCTGGCTGTGTATTCCTCCAGGTCTGGCTGTGTATTCCTCCAGGTCTGGCTGTGTATTCCTCCAGGTCTGGCTGTGTATTCCTCCAGGTCTGGCTGTGTAGATTCCTCCAGGTCTGGCTGTGTATTCCTCCAGGTCTGGCTGTGTATTCCTCCAGGTCTGGCTGTGTAGATTCCTCCAGGTCTGGCTGTGTATTCCCCCAGGTCTGGCTGTGTATTCCTCCAGGTCTGGCTGTGTATTCCTCCAGGTCTGGCTGTGTAGATTCCTCCAGGTCTGGCTGTGTAGATTCCTCAAGGTCTGGCTGTGTATTCCTCCAGGTCTGGCTGTGTATTCCTCCAGGTCTGGCTGTGTATTCCTCCAGGTCTGGCTGTGTATTCCTCCAGGTCTGGCTGTGTAGATTCCTCCAGGTCTGGCTGTGTATTCCTCCAGGTCTGGCTGTGTAGATTCCTCCAGGTCTGGCTGTGTATTCCTCCAGGTCTGGCTGTGTAGATTCCTCCAGGTCTGGCTGTGTATTCCTCCAGGTCTGGCTGTGTATTCCTCCAGGTCTGGCTGTGTATTCCTCCAGGTCTGGCTGTGTATTCCTCCAGGTCTGGCTGTGTATTCCTCCAGGTCTGGCTGTGTATTCCTCCAGGTCTGGCTGTGTATTCCTCCAGGTCTGGCTGTGTAGATTCCTCCAGGTCTGGCTGTGTATTCCTCCAGGTCTGGCTGTGTATTCCTCCAGGTCTGGCTGTGTATTCCTCCAGGTCTGGCTGTGTAGATTCCTCCAGGTCTGGCTGTGTATTCCTCCAGGTCTGGCTGTGTATTCCTCCAGGTCTGGCTGTGTAGATTCCTCCAGGTCTGGCTGTGTATTCCTCCAGGACTGGCTGTGTATTCCTCCAGGTCTGGCTGTGTATTCCTCCAGGTCTGGCTGTGTATTCCTCCAGGTCTGGCTGTGTATTCCTCCAGGTCTGGCTGTGTATTCCTCCAGGTCTGGCTGTGTATTCCTCCAGGTCTGGCTGTGTATTCCTCCAGGTCTGGCTGTGTAGATTCCTCCAGGTCTGGCTGTGTATTCCTCCAGGTCTGGCTGTGTATTCCTCCAGGTCTGGCTGTGTAGATTCCCCCAGGTCTGGCTGTGTATTCCCCCAGGTCTGGCTGTGTATTCCTCCAGGTCTGGCTGTGTATTCCTCCAGGTCTGGCTGTGTAGATTCCTCCAGGTCTGGCTGTGTAGATTCCTCCAGGTCTGGCTGTGTATTCCTCCAGGTCTGGCTGTGTATTCCTCCAGGTCTGGCTGTGTATTCCTCCAGGTCTGGCTGTGTATTCCTCCAGGTCTGGCTGTGTAGATTCCTCCAGGTCTGGCTGTGTATTCCTCCAGGTCTGGCTGTGTAGATTCCTCCAGGTCTGGCTGTGTATTCCTCCAGGTCTGGCTGTGTAGATTCCTCCAGGTCTGGCTGTGTATTCCTCCAGGTCTGGCTGTGTATTCCTCCAGGTCTGGCTGTGTATTCCTCCAGGTCTGGCTGTGTATTCCTCCAGGTCTGGCTGTGTATTCCTCCAGGTCTGGCTGTGTATTCCTCCAGGTCTGGCTGTGTATTCCTCCAGGTCTGGCTGTGTAGATTCCTCCAGGTCTGGCTGTGTATTCCTCCAGGTCTGGCTGTGTATTCCTCCAGGTCTGGCTGTGTATTCCTCCAGGTCTGGCTGTGTAGATTCCTCCAGGTCTGGCTGTGTATTCCTCCAGGTCTGGCTGTGTATTCCTCCAGGTCTGGCTGTGTATTCCTCCAGGTCTGGCTGTGTATTCCTCCATGTCTGGCTGTGTATTCCTCCAGGTCTGGCTGTGTATTCCTCCAGGTCTGGCTGTGTATTCCTCCAGGTCTGGCTGTGTAGATTCCTCGAAATACCATCAAATACTCAGACTGGGGTTATTAGTGACTCTAATTGGATGGTGTGTGTGTGTGCGAATGCCTGCATACATAAGGGTGTGTGTATATTAATGACTGAGTGCAGTTCAGCCAGGGAGGGAAGAGTGTTAGAAACTAGAAACAGCAGAGGTCCATGTGCAGATTCCTCAACTTTGGCAGTCTGATCCCTAAAGTGTTTCTGTTCCGAGTGCTTCCAGAGGGATTGTGCGTACATGTGTACATGCGTTCATGCGTGTGTGTGTGTGTGTGTGTGTGTGTGTGTGTGTGTGTGTGTGTGTGTGTGTGTGTGTGTGTGTTTTTGTGTGCGTGCATGCCTTTGTACGTGTGAGTGTTTGTTTGTCCCCAGTGATCCCGCCGCAATCGTGAGGATGGGATGTTTTCTATCCGGGCGCTTACGAGTGGTGAGGGGGCTGAAGGGCCACTAAGAATGATTTGCATAGTTGCTCTTCTTTTAACAAGCTTCGTTCACATCTGACAGACTGATTGAAGCCATAAGCCTGCACTCTGCCACCTCCACTGGTGCTTTAGTGGTGTTCCAGAGCTTTTACAACCTCACAGCTGGATCCTATTGTCTCAGGATTCCATGTAAAAGTCAACTCAGAGGAGAGCGAGAAGAATAGAGAGAGAAGGGGAATGAGATAGAGGGTTGTATGGAGTGGGAGAGAGTTGAAAATGAGATAGAGGGTTGTATGGAGTGGGAGAGAGGTGAAAATGAGATAGAGGGTTGTATGGAGTGGGAGAGAGGTGAAAATGAGATAGAGGGTTGTATGGAGTGGGAGAGAGGTGAAAATGAGATAGCAGAGAGAAGGAGAGAAAGGGAGCGTTTCGGAGTAGAAAAATCTCAGGCCTCTGTGGATCCATCCTGACCCAGAACAGACCAGAGCAGTACAGGCCTCTGTGGATCCATCCTGACCCAGAACAGACCAGAGCAGTACAGGCCTCTGTGGATCCATCCTGACCCAGAACAGACCAGAGCAGTACAGGCCTCTGTGGATCCATCCTGACCCAGAACAGACCAGAGCAGTACAGGCCTCTGTGGATCCATCCTGACCCAGAACAGACCAGAGCAGTACAGGCCTCTGTGGATCCATCCTGACCCAGAACAGACCAGAGCAGTACAGGCCTCTGTGGATCCATCCTGACCCAGAACAGACCAGAGCAGTACAGGCCTCTGTGGATCCATCCTGACCCAGAACAGACCAGAGCAGTACAGGCCTCTGTGGATCCATCCTGACCCAGAACAGACCAGAGCAGTACAGGCCAACACATTCACAGCCTCGCCTAATTGTCTCTGTGTGAGTGCTAGTGAATAGGAGTTATAGGTGCTCTGTTTTCTGCTTCGATCGTCATCAATAGGAACTAGGCTCCTAAACGGCCATAGACAGAAGACAATCCAGAATGTCACCTTAATTATTGCTTTCTGCCCATGTATCAGACACAGGACACTGCAGTTCTGCCTGTCTTCCCTTTGTCTATGGACTTTTCCCGGACGCATTGTTTTTGTGTAGGAGAATAGGGGGGAGCTGCTATAGGAAAAAGAGGACAGAGAGGAGAGTTTTCTTAAATCCTCATCATTACAAATCATTCAGCAGAATAGGGCCAGAATAGGCCTTTCACTATGGGTCTTCAGGCAGTGACCACAGCCCTTCTCACGGTGGGAAAACACACCCCACTGGTCATAACTCACACACACATACACACACGGCTATATCTCTCCCTGCACTGCAGCCCTCTTTACGACCCCGTCCGTCATTGTCCCAAAAGGTCACCGTGAACCATTACCATGGAAATGAGTCATAAATCCTGCCAGTATGGGATGGCAGACAAATCTCCACCCTGACAACATAGTCGTCACCGGTAACGGAATCCTACTGGTCATTATACTGCAGATCGGCAAACACATACACCAAAACACAGAACAAAACGTGGATGTTGATAGGCGTTTATCTTCCCAGGGCGCCGTCTGAGAACCAGTCTGTGGTTTTATGTGATAATGTGTTTTAAATCAAACTGCTGATTAATCTACCCATCCACTGTGGCAAGTTAGCCTGGGTTTCTGCTTCAGAATAGTACTTTGTCAATAAGTTACAACATCATCCAACTCCTTGGTATATAGTTTACTACTTTAGATACATACACACATACAGATGTAGGATCTTAATTTGATCACCCTGTTGCAGGAGAATTTTCCTGCAATGTAAGACATTTAAAACTTGGAGTGTGTTTGAGGTTAAAAAATCCTGATTTTCTCTAAGAAAAATGCATCAACCCCTACAAAAATGTCCATGAATTATATAATTCACATTTCCTGTTGCTGCAGGATTATTTTCCTGCTGGAGCAAGCTGGCTCAAATTAAGATCCTACATTTGTACACATGCATGAGCGCAACCCCATGCACATGTACACACGCGCACGCGCACGCGCACGCGCACGCACACGCACACACACACACACACACACACACACACACACACACACACACACACACACACACACACACACACACAGGGCTGGAGTCATAGGAGTCGTACTCTGATGTTCCAGTTTCTACAGGCTCCCAACTATTGACAGTATTTATGGAATTTTGGAATAAATTCCTTTACCTAAATTCTTCATTCCAACTAGCGATCTCATTTCTCTCTCTTCTTTTAACCCCTTGAGCATTCATCTAACTTGTCTTCCCCTCTCTCCCTCCCTCACTCACTCTCTTTCACTCCCTCT
>NC_074667.1:63846872-63859372 GCF_029448725.1 Salvelinus fontinalis
ACACACATACTCTATCAGGATCTCTACAACACCACACACATACTCTATCAGGATCTCTATAACACCACACACATACTCTATCAGGATCTCTACAACACCACAAACATACTCTATCAGGATCTCTATAACACCACAAACATACTCTATCAGGATCTCTATAACACCACACACATACTCTATCAGGATCTCTACAACACCACACACATACTCTATCAGGATCTCTACAACACCACACACATACTCTATCAGGATCTCTATAACACCACACACATACTCTATCAGGATCTCTATAACACCACACACATACTCTATCAGGATCTCTATAACACCACAAACATACTCTATCAGGATCTCTATAACTGTCACGATCGTGTGGCGGATTGACGGACCAAAATGCAGCACTTGGAAAATAAGCCATCTTCTTTTATTATAACAACACGAAGATGAACACGAACAAAACACTTTAACAAAACAACAAAACGACCGTGAAGCTACAAACGTTGTGCACAAACATAACAGGCTACAAACGTTCTTACATAGACAATTACCCACAACCAATGAGAGCCTATGGCTACCCTAAATAAGGCTCCCAATCAGAGACAACCGAAATCAGCTGTCTCTAATTGGGAACTCATTCAGGTAACCATAGACTCCCCTAGAATACTAACCACCATAGACAATGCTAAACATCTACACTCAACACAAAACCATATACTACACCCATTAACCCCTTTACCAAATAAACACCCAAAACAACAAAACATAAACATTCCCCATGTCACACCCTGACCTAACTAAAATAATAAAGAAAACAAAGAATAATAAGGCCAGGGCGTGACATAACCCCCCCCTTGAGGCGCGAACTCCGGGCGCACCATACACAGTCTAGGGGAGGGTCTGGGTGGGCTCCCCTCCACGGTGGCGGCTCCGGCTCTGGTCGTAGTCCCCACGTCACCACAGTACCTAACCACCTCCTAGGCTTCCTCCAAACGACCCCCCTCCACATTAACCCCATTGCATTAAGGGGGAGTTCCGGACTAAGGGACAGCTCCGGACTAAGGACCAGTACCAGGGTAAGGGGCAGTACCAGGGTCAGGGGCAGTACCAGGGTAAGGGGCAGCACCAGGGTAAGGGGCAGCACCAGGGTAAGGGGCAGCACCAGGGGAAGGGGCAGCTCCAGGGTAAGGGGCAGCTCCGGACTGAGGAATGGCAGCTCCGGACTGAGGGACTGCAGCTCCGGACTGAGGGACTGCAGCTCCGGACTGAGGGACGGCCCATGGCTGGCTGACAGATCTGGCTGCTCATGGCTGGCTAACGGATCTGGCTGCTCATGGCTGGCTAACTGATCTGGCTGCTCATGGCTGGCTGACGGATCTGGCTGCTCATGGCTGGCTGACGGATCTGGCTGCTCATGGCTAGCTGACGGATCTGGCTGCTCATGGCTAGCTGACGGATCTGGCTGCTCATGGCTAGCTGACGGATCTGGCTGCTCATGGCTAGCTGACGGATCTGGCTGCTCATGGCTAGCTGACGGATCTGGCTGCTCATTGCTAGCTGACGGATCTGGCTGCTCATGGCTAGCTGACGGATCTGGCTGCTCATGGCTAGCTGACGGATCTGGCTGCTCATGGCTAGCTGACGGATCTGGCTGCTCATGGCTAGCTGACGGATCTGGCTGCTCATGGCTGGCTGACGGATCTGGCTGCTCATGGCTAGCTGACGGATCTGGCTGCTCATGGCTAGCTGACGGATCTGGCTGCTCATGGCTAGCTGACGGATCTGGCTGCTCATGGCTAGCTGACGGATCTGGCTGCTCATGGCTGGCTGACTGATCTGGCTGCTCCTGTCTGGTTGGCGGCTCTGGCAGATCCTGTCTGGTTGGCGGCTCTGGCAGATCCTGTCTGGTTGGCGGCTCTGGCAGATCCTGTCTGACGGACGGCTCTAGCGGCTCCTGTCTGGCTGGCGGCTCTAGCGGCTCCTGTCTGGCGGACGACTCAGTGGGCTCATGGCAGACGGGCGGCTTTGCAGGCTCATGGCAGACGGGCGGCTTTGCAGGCTCATTGCAGACGGATGGCTCAGATGGCGCTGGGGAGACGGATGGCTCAGATGGCGCTGGGGAGACGGATGGCTCAGATGGCGCTGGGGAGACGAGCAGTTCAGTCAACGCTGTGCAGACGGCAGACTCCTGCCGACTGAGGCGCACTGTAGGCCTGGTGCGTGGTGCCGGGACTGGTGGCACCGGGCTGGGGACACGCATCTCAGGGCTAGTGCGGGGAGCAGGAACAGGGCATACTGGACCCTGGGGACGCACATTAGGCCTAGTGCGTGGGGCCGGAACTGGTGGTACCGGACTGGGGACACGCATCTCAGGGCTAATGCGGGGAGCAGCAACAGGATGCACAGGACTCTGGAGACGCACAAAAGGCTTAGTGCGTGGTGCCGGAATTGGTGATACCGGGCTGGAGACACGCACCATAGGACGAGTGCGTGGAGGAGGAACAGGGCTCTGGAGACACACTGGAAGCCTGTTACGTGGTGTAGGCACTGGTGGCACTGAACTGGGGCGGGGAGGTGGCGCCGGAAATACCGGACCGTGCAGGCGTATTGGCTCCCTTGAGCATTGAGCCTGACCAACCTTACCTGGTTGAATGCTCCCCGTTGCCCGACCAGTGCGGGGAGATGGAATAACCCGCACCGGGCTATGTAGGCGAACCGGGGACACCATGCGTAAGGCTGGTGCCATGTAAACCGGCCCGAGGAGACGCACTGGTGGCCAGATATGTAGGGCCGGCTTCATGACATCCGGCTCAATACTCAATCTAGCCCTGCCAGTGCGGGGAGGTGGAATAACCCGCACCGGGCTATGCACACGTACAGGAGACACCGTGCGCTCTACTGCGTAACACGGTGTCTGCCCGTACTCTCGCTCTCCACGGTAATTACAGGGAGTAGGCGCAGGTTTCCTACCTGACTTCGCCACTCTCCCTTTAAGCCCCCCCCAAAGAAATTTTTTGGGTTTTCCCACAGGCTTCCTACCGCTTCGTCGTGCTGCCTCCATTCGCCGGTATCCCTCCTCGCACTGCGCCAGAGAATCCCAGGCGGGCTCCGGCACTCTCCCTGGGTTGATCGCCCACCTGTCGATCTCCTCCCACGTAGTGTAGCCCAGATCCTTTGTAGGTTCCTTTTCCTGTCTCCGAGCTAGCTCCTCATATCGCCGCCTCTCTGCTTTCGCTGCCTCCAGCTCAGCTTTGGGGCGGTTATATTCTCCTGGTACCTCCCGGTCTAAAATTTCCTCCCATGTCCATGAATCCTTGTATTTCTCCTGTTGCCGCTGGTCATGCCGCTTGGTCCTATGTTGGGTAATTCTGTCACGATCGTGTGGCGGATTGACGGACCAAAATGCAGCACTTGGAAAATAAGCCATCTTCTTTTATTATAACAACACGAAGATGAACACGAACAAAACACTTTAACAAAACAACAAAACGACCGTGAAGCTACAAACGTTGTGCACAAACATAACAGGCTACAAACGTTCTTACATAGACAATTACCCACAACCAATGAGAGCCTATGGCTACCCTAAATAAGGCTCCCAATCAGAGACAACCGAAATCAGCTGTCTCTAATTGGGAACTCATTCAGGTAACCATAGACTCCCCTAGAATACTAACCACCATAGACAATGCTAAACATCTACACTCAACACAAAACCATATACTACACCCATTAACCCCTTTACCAAATAAACACCCAAAACAACAAAACATAAACATTCCCCATGTCACACCCTGACCTAACTAAAATAATAAAGAAAACAAAGAATAATAAGGCCAGGGCGTGACAATAACACCACACACATACTCTATCAGGATCTCTACAACACCACAAACATACTCTATCAGGATCTCTATAACACCACAAACATACTCTATCAGGATCTCTACAACACCACAAACGTACTCTATCAGGATCTCTATAACACCACACACATACTCTATCAGGATCTCTATAACACCACACACATACTCTATCAGGATCTCTACAACACACAGACGCATTCACAAATGCACGAACACACACATGCACATACATATGTATGAACGTACAACATTTTGAGGAGGTGCTACGTTCATAAGGAACCTAAGGTCGCGAACACACCTGCTTTCTTTGTTGTGTTGCTGGGGAACACCGCTGCCGCACAAACGGTGAACTATTTTCAACTTTGGGCCCCTGAACTTGAACTTATTTTGAAACCAGACAAAGTGTCTGTCCCTACAGTGTTCTGGGCCTGCAGTGTTCTGGGCCTGTTCTCTCATCTCTGTGAGAGAATATTCTCTGCTCTATTTGTTCAGGAAGTGATCTAGGTTTAGACACGGATGCCTAGATAACCATGTTGTGGTTCTGCGTAACTGACACCCTGTGACGGATGTATGGAAACCCCTGTGATGTCACACGGTAGGAAACGACTGGGCACAACTGTGAAAAGGTACTCCGACAACTCAGAGATATGAGAGAGATGTGAGAGAAAAAGAGAGATACAGATAGAGCGAGCGAAAGAGCAATAGAGAAAGGAAAAGAGAGAGAGAGAGAGTATAGGCTATTAAACTATTATAAGTCTGATCTAGTCTGGTGTGGTGTGGTCTGGTGTGGTGTGGTGTGGTGTGGTCTGGTGTGGTGTGGTGTGGGCTGTGTGGACTGGTTAACTGCTGGGAGCTGGTGTACTGTACAGTACGGCATGGCACTGAGCGCTGGTATTTTGATGTTTCCGGGGTGTGTGTGACACTGTGTGAAAGAAGCACCACTGCACGTTCTCAGCTCTGGGCTGGGTAGCCAGTGTTCATGGGAAAGTGGTGGCCCTTTGGATCCCAGAGCCACACCCCCTGACCCACGACCCGTAAGATGTCAGCATCCTGGGATGCTGCCAGCCTCACCATGGCATCCCAGGAGCCCAGTAACACCAGGAGATAGGAGCCAGAAACATTCATGTATCAAATTGGAGGGGGATGGAGCCAGAAACATTCATGTATCAAATTGGAGGGGGATGGAGCCAGAAACATTCATGTAGCAAATTGGAGGGGGATGGAGCCAGAAACATTCATGTATCAAATTGGAGGGGGATGGAGCCAGACTCAAACCTGCACCCTTGTATCTGTCAGCCCAACACCTGAGGCACTAGGTCCACTAATACTGGAGGTGCCAAACCCTTCATGATACAAGGTACACTGTTAAGTTGTCACTGGAGTTATGGGATAATATCTAACTGTGGCACATACTGTACAACATCCAGGTGTAAAATACTTCATCTAAGAGGATGTTGTTAGTTCCACCGGTGGGTATATCCACGTCCTGCCAATCACACCTGAACCTTGGGCTGTGTCTATATCCAAGCCAACCCAAGCAATAACGTCAAAGGCTATTCCTGAGGATGTGTCAGTCCATTGGCCAGCATGGTTGTCATGGTGATTAAACCCAGAGAGGGGCTGTCAGGGAAAATATGCTACATTTAAAGTTTATGAAAACACTTAAATTAGTAAAAACACAGCCTCCGAGAGCTCTAATTTAACCCATCCCAATGGAGGCCCGGAGCTACGAGAGAGAGAGAGAGAGACAGAGAGAGAGAGAGATTAGGACAATACACATGGTGTGTGTGTTTCTGAGGGCCGTATACTGTATTTACAGCAGTGTTACACAGATGGGATATACCATGCGTAGTTACATTATCAACTAGTAGTAGCATAGCAGTAGTAGCATAGCAGTAGTAGCATAGCAGTAGTAGCATAGCAGTAGTAGCATAGCAGTAGTAGCATGGCAGTAGTAGCATAGCAGTAGTAGCATAGCAGTAGTAGCATAGCAGTAGTAGCATAGCAGTAGTAGCATGGCAGTAGTAGCATAGCAGTAGTAGCATAGCAGTAGTAGCATAGCAGTAGTAGCATAGCAGTAGTAGCATAGCAGTAGTAGCATGGCAGTAGTAGCATAGCAGTAGTAGCATGCTGCCTCTGCTGTACTGATGCTAATAATGCTGAGAGGTGTGTGTAAGGAGGTGGAGCGTAATCGATTTCTGGCACTGAGCACTGTGATTTATAACATTCTTAATGAGTCTCTCCCTGTGTGTGTTAGTGTGCAGAGTGTGTGTTGGAGAGGCTTCTTGAGTTACAGTTCTTCCTCTCTGTCTTGGCCCAGGCCTGCAATAACACTCAGAGGGGTGTATATAAATACACACCAGGGTTCCGCACCACGTAAATGCTAGGTGGCACCTAGAGAGAGCATTAACATAAGAAAACAGCTGTGCTGAGCTGGACTGCTGTCGAGGGCTGGAGCAGCATCAGATATATCACAATAAGGTCTAAAATAAGACTGAGGAGTGTGTGTGTGTGTGTGTGTGTGTGTGTGTGTGTGTGCGCCTGCCTGCCTGCCTGCCTGCCTGCCTGCCTGAGTGTGTGTATTACAGTGTATATGACGGCAGAGTGCAGTGCTGTTTCAGAGTGGGGGTGTTTTGGTTGGCACATGCCAGGCTTCAGCGTGGCAATCGAGAGACCGACCAACCTTAAACCACACTGCACCACTCTGTACTTTCTATCTACCCTACAATGCTACACAGAGTTGTCTTCACTGTGTATCTCAAATGGTGAAAATGTTCCCTAACAGGAGGTTTGTACTTCCTCTCAGAGTGACATGCACTTTCTACAGCACTTCTATGTGCCCTATGAGAGGTATGGGAGCCTTTCCAGCTCTGACAAAGGCCTTGAGGCTGATATGTAAAGATTAATAATAATATACAATGATACTATCAAGAACAGTGATACTATCATGAGCAGTGATACTATCAAGAGCAGTGATACTATCAACAGCAGTGATACTATCAAGAGCAGTGATACTATCAACAGCAGTGATACTATCATGAGCAGTGATACTATCATGAGCGGTGATACTATCAACAGCAGTGATACTATCAACAGCAGTGACACTATCAACAGCAGTGATACTATCATGAGCAGTGATACTATCAACAGCAGTGATACTATCAACAGCAGTGATACTATCAACAGCAGTGATACTATCATGAGCAGTGATACTATCAACAGCAGTGATACTATCAACAGCAGTGATACTATCAACAGCAGTGATACTATCAACAGCTGTGATACTATCAACAGCAGTGATACTATCAACAACAGTGATACTATCATGGGCAGTGATACTATCAACAGCACTGATACTATCAACAGCAGTGATACTATCAACAGCAGTGATACTAACATGAGCTGTGATACTATCAACAGCAGTGATACTATCAACAGCAGTGATACTATCAACAGCAGTGATACTATCAACAGCAGTGATACTATCATGAGCAGTGATACTATCAACAGCAGTGATACTATCAACAGCAGTGATATTATCAACAGCAGTGATACTATCAACAGCAGTGATACTATCAACAGCACTGATACTATCAACAGCACTGATACTATCAACAGCAGTGATACTATCAACAGCAGTGATACTATCATGTGCAGTGATACTATCAACAGCAGTGATACTATCAACAGCAGTGATACTATCATGAGCAGTGATACTATCAACAGCAGTGATACTATCAACAACAGTGATACTATCAACAGCAGTGATACTATCAACAACAGTGATACTATCATGGGCAGTGATACTATCAACAGCACTGATACTATCAACAGCAGTGATACTATCAACAGCACTGATACTATCAACAGCAGTGATACTATCAACAGCAGTGATACTATCAACAGCAGTGATACTAACATGAGCAGTGATACTAACAACATCACTGATACTATCAACAGCAGTGATACTATCAACAGCAGTGATACTAACATGAGCAGTGATACTAACAACAGCAGTGATACTATCATGAGCAATGATACTAACATGAGCAGTGATACTATCAAGAGCAGTGATACTAACAACAGCAGTGATACTATCATGAGCAGTGATACTATCATGTGCAGTGATACTATCAACAGCAGTGATATTATCATGAGCGGTGATACTATCAACAGCAGTGATACTATCAATAGCAGTGATACTATCATGAGCAGTGATACTATCATGAGCAGTGATACTAACAACAGCAGTGATACTATCAACAGCAGTGATATTATCATGAGCAGTGATATTATCATGAGCAGTGATACTATCAACAGCAGTGATACTATCAACAGCAGTGATACTATCATGAGCAGTGATATTATCATGAGCAGTGATACTATCAACAGCAGTGATACTATCAACAGCAGTGATACCATCAACAGCAGTGATATTATCATGAGCAGTGATACTATCAACAGCAGTGATACTATCAACAGCAGTGATACTATCATGAGCAGTGATATTATCATGAGCAGTGATACTATCAACAGCAGTGATACTATCATGAGCAGTGATATTATCATGAGCAGTGATACTATCAACAGCAGTGATACTATCAACAGCAGTGATACTATCAACAGCAGTGATACTATCATGAGCAGTGATACTATCAACAGCGGTGATACTATCAACAGCAGTGATACTATCAACAGCAGTGATACTATCAACAGCTGTGATACTATCAACAGCAGTGATACTATCAACAACAGTGATACTATCATGGGCAGTGATACTATCAACAGCACTGATACTATCAACAGCAGTGATACTATCAACAGCAGTGATACTAACATGAGCAGTGATACTATCAACAGCAGTGATACTATCAACAGCAGTGATACTATCAACAGCAGTGATACTATCATGAGCAGTGATACTATCAACAGCAGTGATACTATCAACAGCAGTGATATTATCAACAGCAGTGATACTATCAACAGCAGTGATACTATCAACAGCACTGATACTATCAACAGCAGTGATACTATCAAAAGCAGTGATACTATCATGTGCAGTGATACTATCAACAGCAGTGATACTATCAACAGCAGTGATACTATCATGAGCAGTGATACTATCAACAGCAGTGATACTATCAACAGCAGTGATACTATCAACAGCAGTGATACTATCAACAACAGTGATACTATCATGGGCAGTGATACTATCAACAGCACTGATACTATCAACAGCAGTGATACTATCAACAGCACTGATACTATCAACAGCAGTGATACTATCAACAGCAGTGATACTAACATGAGCAGTGATACTAACAACATCACTGATACTATCAACAGCAGTGATACTATCAACAGCAGTGATACTAACATGAGCAGTGATACTAACAACAGCAGTGATACTATCATGAGCAATGATACTAACATGAGCAGTGATACTATCAAGAGCAGTGATACTAACAACAGCAGTGATACTATCATGTGCAGTGATACTATCAACAGCAGTGATATTATCATGAGCAGTGATACTATCAACAGCAGTGATACTATCAATAGCAGTGATACTATCATGAGCAGTGATACTATCATGAGCAGTGATACTAACAACAGCAGTGATACTATCAACAGCAGTGATATTATCATGAGCAGTGATATTATCATGAGCAGTGATACTATCAACAGCAGTGATACTATCAACAGCAGTGATACTATCATGAGCAGTGATATTATCATGAGCAGTGATACTATCAACAGCAGTGATACTATCAACAGCAGTGATACCATCAAAAGCAGTGATATTATCATGAGCAGTGATACTATCAACAGCAGTGATACTATCAACAGCAGTGATACTATCATGAGCAGTGATATTATCATGAGCAGTGATACTATCAACAGCAGTGATACTATCAACAGCAGTGATACTATCATGAGCAGTGATATTATCATGAGCAGTGATACTATCAACAGCAGTGATATTATCATGAGCAGTGATACTATCAACAGCAGTGATACTATCAACAGCAGTGATACTATCATGAGCAGTGATATTATCATGAGCAGTGATACTATCAACAGCAGTGATACTATCAACAGCAGTGATACCATCAACAGCAGTGTGCGGGTTTCTTCTTTTTTCTCAATAGTGTCTTTTGAGTGGCATTTCTATAGTGCCAACGTTGACTGTCTTGTAGTCACCTTCGCGCCCTCTAGCTCTCTCCCAGTGGAACTGCAGAGCATAGAGTGTGTGTGTGTGTGTTCATGCATGCCTGTGTGTAGATGTGTATAGGTGTGTGTTTGTGTGCGCACATTATTTGTGTGTGTACCTGTGAGAGAAGAGTTGCCACGGTTACAGCGGGGTGTGATTCAGTATTAATGAACAGTCATGTAGGCCTACTCTGCAAACAGAACAACAGTCTCACATAGACCTCCCCTCTGCACTCTCTCTTTCATCCGTCATGGTGGGGATTTATAGAGTGACCATGTTCACACTGAGGTGGATGTGTTACGAGACATTTAAGGAATGCAGCTCAAATCCCCCGTCGTAAATTCACAGAGTGGGTTTCTGGGTTGGAAGACCTCACACTAAGAGAAAGTCCTAAGACTTCTCACAACTGACACCCTTTTGTGTCAGGTTTGGTCAAAAGAACGTATTCAACCAATGGAAGTTGTGATGGCAAAGTAGTTTTCACATCTGTAGTTCAATTGGAGAGGGATGTGGTGAGGGAGAGTGAGAGAGAGAGGGATGTGGTGAGGGAGAGGGAGAGAGAGAGGGATGTGGTGAGGGAGAGGGAGAGAGAGAGGGATGTGGTGAGGGAGAGTGGTAGAGAGAGATAGAGAGAGAGAGGGATGTGGTGAGGGAGAGTGAGAGAGAGAGAGGGATGTGGTGAGGGAGAGAGAGAGGGAGAGGGATGTGGTGAGGGAAAGTGAGAGAGAGAGTGAGAGAGAGAGAGGGATGTGGTGAGGGAGAGTGAGAGAGGGAGGGATGTGGTGAGGGAGAGAGAGATAGGGATGTGGTGAGGGAGAGAGAGAGAGAGGGATGTGGTGAGGGAGAGTGGGAGAGAGAGTGAGAGAGATAGATGGATGTGGTGAGGGAGAGTGAGAGAAAGAGAGGGATGTGGTGAGGGAGAGTGAGAGAGAGAGGGATGTGGTGAGGGAGAGTGTGAGAGAGAGTGAGAGAGGGATGTGGTGAGGGAGAGAAAAGGAGAGAGAGAGATGTGGTGAGGGAGAGTGAGAGAGAGGGAGAGAGAGGGGTGTGGTGAGGGAGTGAGAGAGAGGGAGAGAGAGGGATGTGGTGAGGGAGAGTGAGAGAGAGAGAGATGGATGTGGTGAGGGAGAGTGAGAGAGAGAGTGAGAGAGAGAGAGAGAGAGAGAGAGAGAGAGAGAGAGGAATGTGGTGAGGGAGTGAGAGAGAGGGAGAGAGAGGGATGTGGTGAGGGAGAGTGAGAGAGAGAGTGAGAGAGAGAGAGAGAGAGAGAGAGAGAGACAGGGATGTGGTGAAGGAGAGAGAGAGAGAGACAGGGTTGTGGTGAGGGAGAGAGAGAGAGAGAGAGAGAGACCATATGTGGCTCTGATCAAAGGTAGTGCTCTGAGAATAGGGTGACAGAGCTTGTTTCTGTTTTCCCCCTCCAGTTCAGTCTCATGGTGGTTGATGTTTATATCAGCAGAGAGTGAGTGTGACAGTGAGAGGTTCTCTACATTTTTAGTGACCCTAAACTGTTATATCCTGCCTGGTTGGCCCTGTCCGGGGGTATCGTCGGATGGGGCCACATTGTCTCCCGACCCCTCCTGTCTCAGCCTCCAGTAATTATGCTGCAGTAGTTTATGTGTCGGGGGGCTAGAGTCTGTTATATCTGGAGTATTTCTCCTGTCTTATCCGGTGTCCTGTGTTAATTTAAGTATGCTCCCTCTAATTCTCTTTCCAGGACCATGCCTAGGACCATGCCTCAGGACTGCCTGGCCTGATGACTCCTTGTTGTCCCCAGTCCACCTGGTCGTGCTGCTGCTCCAGTTTCAACTGTTCTGCCTGCGGCTATGGAACACTGACCTGTTCACTGGACGTGCTACCTTGTCCCAGACCTGCTGTTTCGACCCTCTCTCTCTACCGCACCTGCTGTCTCTAACTCGGCTATGAAAAGCCAACTGACATTTACTCCTGAGGTGCTGACCTGTTGCACCCTTTACAACTACTGTGATTATTATTATTTGACCCTGCTGGTCATCTATGAACATTTGAACATCTTGGCCATGTACTCTTATAACCTCCACCCGAAAAGGACTGGCCACCCTACAGAGTCTGGTTCCTCTCTAGGTTTCTTCCTAGGTTCCTGCCTTTCTAGGGAGTTTTTCCTAGCCACCGTGCTTCTACATCTGCATTGCTTGCTGTTTGGGGTTTTAGGCTGGGTTTCTGTATAGCACTTTGTGACATTGGCTGATGTAAAAAGGGCTATATAAATACATTTGATTGATTATTACCTACTCAGATTCTCTCTCCCAACCTCCAGCTAGCGATCTACCCTTTCTCTCAATCTTTCTGTTTCCAATCCACCTCTCTATCTCTTCGTCCATCTCTTTTCCTCTCTTCCATCTACCCATCTCTTTCTATCTCTCCCTCAAGATAAACGAACCAAC
>NC_074667.1:63871872-63879372 GCF_029448725.1 Salvelinus fontinalis
CAAATCTCTACTCCAAATCTCATCTCCTCTCTCTCCTCTCTCTCCTGGGGCAGAACACTGGCTTTTATCTTCAGGTGGCAATGGTGATTAGTGTCAGCTGCTTCTTGACGAGGGGGCGGGGTCAGCTCCAATCACCAATTAGCCTGGGGTTGACCAATCAGCTGGTTGGGGAGTACTTCAGGAAGCCATCTCCTGAAACACACACTCAAATACAAAACAGAACACAGAAACTGGGGAACGTAACACACACACACACACACACACTGCTGCTCGGCTGCCTACCCTGTTACAACCAGCAGAGCCACACACACACACACACTGCTGCTCTGCTGCCTACCCTGTTACAACCAGCAGAGCCACACACACACACACTGCTGCTCTGTTGCCTACCCTGTTACAACCAGCAGAGCCACACACACACACACACACACACACACACACACACACACACACACACACACACACACACACACACACACACACACACACACACACACACACACACACACACACACACACACACACACACACACACACACACACACACACTGCTGCTCTGCTGCCTACCCTGTTACAACCAGCAGAGCCACACACACACACACACACACACACACACACACACACACACACACACACACACACACACACACACACACACACACACACACACACACACACACACACACTGCTGCTCTGCTGCCTACCCTGTTACAACCAGCAGAGCCACACACACACACACACACACACACACACACACACACACACACACACACACACACACACACACACACACACACACACACACACACACACACACACACACACACACACACACACACACTGCTGCTCTGCTGCCTACCCTGTTTCAACCAGCAGAGCCACACACACACACACACACACACACACACACACACACACACACACACACACACACACACACACACACACACACACACACTTTTGCTCTGCTGCCTACCCTGTTACAACCAGCAGAGCCACACACACACACACACACACACACACACACACACACACACACACACACACACACACACTGCTGCTCGGCTGCCTACCCTGTTACAACCAGCAGAGGCACACATACACACACTGCTGCTCTGCTGCCTACCCTGTTACAACCAGCAGAGCCACACACACACACTGCTGCTCTGCTGCCTACCCTGTTACAACCAGCAGAGCCACACACACACACACACACACTGCTGCTCTGCTGCCTACCCTGTTACAACCAGCAGAGCCACACACACACACACTGCTGCTCTGCTGCCTACCCTGTTACAACCAGCAGAGCCACACACACACACTGCTGCTCTGTTGCCTACCCTGTTACAACCAGCAGAGCCACACACACACACTGCTGCTCTGCTGCCTACCCTGTTACAACCAGCAGAGCCACACACACACACTGCTGCTCTGTTGCCTACCCTGTTACAACCAGCAGAGCCACACACACACACACTGCTGCTCTGCTGCCTACCCTGTTACAACCAGCAGAGCCACACACACACACACACACACACACACACACACACACACACACACACACACACACACACACACACACACACACACACACACACACACACACACACACACACACACACACACACTGCTGCTCTGTTGCCTACCCTGTTACAACCAGCAGAGCCACACACACACACCCTGTGTTACAGTACGAGAGCCAAACCCCTGAGAGCTGGCCTGGCATGCTACCGAAACCACAGCCTGTTAACCTCTGGACCAGACACACAGACACAGACACAGACACGCGCACACACACGCGCACACACACACACACACACACACACACACACACACACACACACACACACACACACACACACACACACACACACACACACACACACACACACACACACACACACACACACACACACACATAGAGAGAGCTATCAACCCCACAGATCTAGCTAGTCCTAATGGGGAAGACACCCCTGGAACGTTAATATAATGTAGCGTTCATGTCTGCAGTAATACCTGTGATTACTGGGTAAACAGATACAGTGTAATACATATCAGTTATCACATACATCTTGATTGTGGTTAGTTAACACAGATGGTTTAGTGTGCAGATCATTACAGTGGTAATCTGAAAAGCCTGATTGCTTGACGTGCTGCTGCCCTCAATGCGTCCGTTACAGTTTCTCTGTTGGTTCTCTATTGGTTCTCGTCTGTCTTGGGCTGACTCTCTACCCTGGACTCTGTTGGATCTCATCTGTCTTGGGCTGACTCTCTACCCTGGTCTCTGTTGGTTCTCTGCTGTTCTCGTCTGTCTTGGGCTGACTCTCTACCCTGGACTCTGTTGGTTCTCTACTGTTCTCGTCTGTCTTGGGCTGACTCTCTACCCTGGACTCTGTTGGTTCTCTATTGGTTCTCGTCTGTCTTGGGCTGACTCCCTACCCTGGTCTCTGTTGGTTCTCTACTGTTCTCGTCTGTCTTGGGTTGACTCTCTACCCTGGTCTCTGTTGGTTCTCTATTGGTTCTCGTCTGTCTTGGGTTGACTCTCTACCCTGGTCTCTGTTGGATCTCATCTGTCTTGGGCTGACTCTCTACCCTGGTCTCTGTTGGTTCTCTGCTGTTCTCGTCTCTCTTGGGCTGACTCTCTACCCTGGACTCTGTTGGTTTTCTACTGTTCTCGTCTGTCTTGGGTTGACTCTCTACCCTGGTCTCTGTTGGATCTCATCTGTCTTGGGCTGACTCTCTACCCTGGTCTCTGTTGGTTCTCTGCTGTTCTCGTCTCTCTTGGGCTGACTCTCTACCCTGGTCTCTGTTGGTTCTCTGCTGTTCTTTTCTGTCTTGGGCTGACTCTCTACCCTGGTCTCTGTTGGTTCTCTGCTGTTCTCGTCTGTCTTGGGTTGACTCTCTACTCTGGTCTTTGTTGGTTCTCGTCTGTCTTGGCCTGACTCTCTACCCTGGTCTCTGTTGGTTCTCTACTGTTCTCGTCTGTCTTGGGTTGACTCCCTACCCTGGTCTCTGTTGGTTCTCTACTGCTCTCGTCTGTCTTGGGCTGACTCTCTACCCTGGTCTCTGTTGGTTCTCTACTGTTCTCGTCTGTCTTGGGCTGACTCTCTACCCTGGTCTCTGTTGGTTCTCGTCTGTCTTGGGCTGACTCTCTACCCTGGTCTCTGTTGGTTCTCTACTGTTCTCGTCTCTCTTGGGCTGACTCTCTACCCTGGTCTCTGTTGGTTCTCTGCTGTTCTTTTCTGTCTTGGGCTGACTCTCTACCCTGGTCTCTGTTGGTTCTCTGCTGTTCTCGTCTGTCTTGGGTTGACTCTCTACTCTGGTCTTTGTTGATTCTCGTCTGTCTTGGCCTGACTCTCTACCCTGGTCTCTGTTGGTTCTCTACTGTTCTCGTCTGTCTTGGGTTGACTCCCTACCCTGGTCTCTGTTGGTTCTCTACTGCTCTCGTCTGTCTTGGGCTGACTCTCTACCCTGGTCTCTGTTGGTTCTCTACTGTTCTCGTCTGTCTTGGGCTGACTCTCTACCCTGGTCTCTGTTGGTTCTCGTCTGTCTTGGGCTGACTCTCTACCCTGGTCTCTGTTGGTTCTCTACTGTTCTCGTCTCTCTTGGGCTGACTCTCTACCATGGTCTCTGTTGGTTCTCGTCTCTCTTGGGCTGACTCTCTACCCTTGTCTCTGTTGGTTCTCTGCTGTTCTCGTCTGTCTTGGGCTGACTCTCTACCCTGGTCTCTGTTGGTTCTCGTCTGTCTTGGGCTGACTCTCTACCCTGGTCTCTGTTGGTTCTCGTCTGTCTTGGGTTGACTCTCTACCCTGGTCTCTGTTGGTTCTCTGTTGGTTCTGTGCTGGTCTCGTCTCTCTTGGGCTGACTCTCTACCCTGGTCTCTGTTGGTTCTCTGTTGGTTCTCTGCTGTTCTCGTCTGTCTTGGGCTGACTCTCTACCCTGGTCTCTGTTGGTTCTCTGCTGTTCTCGTCTGTCTTGGGCTGACTCTCTACCCTGGTCTCTGTTGGTTCTCTGCTGTTCTCGTCTGTCTTGGGCTGACTCTCTACCCTGGTCTCTGTTGGTTCTCTGCTGTTCTCGTCTGTCTTGGTCTGACTCTCTACCCTGGTCTCTGTTGGTTCTCTTCTGTTCTCGTCTGTCTTGGGCTGACTATCTACCCTGGTCTCTGTTGGTTCTCTGCTGTCTTGGGCTGACTCTCTACCCTGGTCTCTGTTGGTTCTCTGCTGTTCTCGTCTGTCTTGGTCTGACTCTCTACCCTGGTCTCTGTTGGTTCTCTACTGTTCTCGTCTGTCTTGGGCTGACTCTCTACCCTGGTCTCTGTTGGTTCTCTACTGTTCTCGTCTGTCTTGGGCTGACTCTCTACCCTGGTCTCTGTTGGTTCTCTATTGTTCTCGACTGTCTTGGGCTGACTCTCTACCCTGGTCTCTGTTGGTTCTCTACTGTTCTCGTCTGTCTTGGGCTGACTCTCTACCCTGGTCTCTGTTGGTTCTCTTCTGTTCTCGTCTGTCTTGGGCTGACTCTCTACCCTGGTCTCTGTTGGTTCTCTACTGTTCTCGTCTGTCTTGGGCTGACTCTCTACCCTGGTCTCTGTTGGTTCTCTGCTGTTCTCGTCTGTCTTGGGCTGACTCTCTACCCTGGTCTCTGTTTGTTCTCTACTGTTCTCGTCTGTCTTGGGCTGACTCTCTACCCTGGTCTCTGTTGGTTCTCTGCTGTTCTCGTCTGTCTTGGGCTGACTCTCTACCCTGGTCTCTGTTTGTTCTCTGCTGTTCTCGTCTGTCTTGGGCCGACTCTCTACCCTGGTCTCTGTTGGTTCTCTGCTGTTCTCGTCTGTCTTGGGCTGACTCTCTACCCTGGTCTCTGTTGGTTCTCTGCTGTTCTCGTCTGTCTTGGGCTGACTCTCTACCCTGGTCTCTGTTGGTTCTCTGCTGTTCTCGTCTGTCTTGGGCTGACTCTCTACCCTGGTCTCTGTTGCTTCTCTTCTGTTCTCATCTGTCTTGGGCTGACTATCTACCCTGGTCTCTGTTGGTTCTCTGCTGTCTTGGGCTGACTCTCTACCCTGGTCTCTGTTGGTTCTCTGCTGTTCTCGTCTGTCTTGGTCTGACTCTCTACCCTGGTCTCTGTTGGTTCTCTACTGTTCTCGTCTGTCTTGGGCTGACTCTCTACCCTGGTCTCTGTTGGTTCTCTACTGTTCTCGTCTGTCTTGGGCTGACTCTCTACCCTGGTCTCTGTTGGTTCTCTGCTGTTCTCGTCTGTCTTGGGCTGACTCTCTACCCTGGTCTCTGTTTGTTCTCTACTGTTGTCGTCTGTCTTGGGCTGACTCTCTACCCTGGTCTCTGTTGGTTCTCTACTGTTCTCGTCTGTCTTGGGCTGACTCTCTACCCTGGTCTCTGTTGGTTCTCTACTGTTCTCGTCTGTCTTGGGCTGACTCTCTACCCTGGTCTCTGTTGGTTCTCTACTGTTGTCGTCTGTCTTGGGCTGACTCTCTACCCTGGTCTCTGTTGGTTCTCTACTGTTGTCGTCTGTCTTGGGCTGACTATCTACCCTGGTCTCTGTTGGTTCTCTGCTGTTCTCGTCTGTCTTGGGCTGACTCTCTACCCTGGTCTCTGTTGGTTCTCTACTGTTCTCGTCTGTCTTGGGCTGACTCTCTACCCTGGTCTCTGTTGGTTCTCTACTGTTCTCGTCTGTCTTGGGCTGACTCTCTACCCTGGTCTCTGCTGTTCTCGTCTGTCTTGGGCTGACTCTCTACCCTGGTCTCTGCTGTTCTCGTCTGTCTTGGGCTGACTCTCTACCCTGGTCTCTGCTGTTCTCGTCTGTCTTGGGCTGACTCTCTACCCTGGTCTCTGCTGTTCTCGTCTGTCTTGGTCTGACTCTCTACCCTGGTCTCTGTTGGTTCTCTACTGTTCTCGTCTGTCTTGGGCTGACTCTCTACCCTGGTCTCTGTTGGTTCTCTACTGTTCTCGTCTGTCTTGGGCTGACTCTCTACCCTGGTCTCTGTTGGTTCTCTATTGTTCTCGACTGTCTTGGGCTGACTCTCTACCCTGGTCTCTGTTGGTTCTCTACTGTTCTCGTCTGTCTTGGGCTGACTCTCTACCCTGGTCTCTGTTGGTTCTCTGCTGTTCTCGTCTGTCTTGGGCTGACTCTCTACCCTGGTCTCTGTTGGTTCTCTGCTGTTCTCGTCTGTCTTGGGCTGACTCTCTACCCTGGTCTCTGTTGGTTCTCTGCTGTTCTCGTCTGTCTTGGGCTGACTCTCTACCCTGGTCTCTGTTGCTTCTCTTCTGTTCTCATCTGTCTTGGGCTGACTATCTACCCTGGTCTCTGTTGGTTCTCTGCTGTCTTGGGCTGACTCTCTACCCTGGTCTCTGTTGGTTCTCTGCTGTTCTCGTCTGTCTTGGTCTGACTCTCTACCCTGGTCTCTGTTGGTTCTCTACTGTTCTCGTCTGTCTTGGGCTGACTCTCTACCCTGGTCTCTGTTGGTTCTCTACTGTTCTCGTCTGTCTTGGGCTGACTCTCTACCCTGGTCTCTGTTGGTTCTCTGCTGTTCTCGTCTGTCTTGGGCTGACTCTCTACCCTGGTCTCTGTTTGTTCTCTACTGTTGTCGTCTGTCTTGGGCTGACTCTCTACCCTGGTCTCTGTTGGTTCTCTACTGTTCTCGTCTGTCTTGGGCTGACTCTCTACCCTGGTCTCTGTTGGTTCTCTACTGTTCTCGTCTGTCTTGGGCTGACTCTCTACCCTGGTCTCTGTTGGTTCTCTACTGTTGTCGTCTGTCTTGGGCTGACTCTCTACCCTGGTCTCTGTTGGTTCTCTACTGTTGTCGTCTGTCTTGGGCTGACTATCTACCCTGGTCTCTGTTGGTTCTCTGCTGTTCTCGTCTGTCTTGGGCTGACTCTCTACCCTGGTCTCTGTTGGTTCTCTACTGTTCTCGTCTGTCTTGGGCTGACTCTCTACCCTGGTCTCTGTTGGTTCTCTACTGTTCTCGTCTGTCTTGGGCTGACTCTCTACCCTGGTCTCTGCTGTTCTCGTCTGTCTTGGGCTGACTCTCTACCCTGGTCTCTGCTGTTCTCGTCTGTCTTGGGCTGACTCTCTACCCTGGTCTCTGCTGTTCTCGTCTGTCTTGGGCTGACTCTCTACCCTGGTCTCTGCTGTTCTCCTCTGTCTTGGTCTGACTCTCTACCCTGGTCTCTGTTGGTTCTCTACTGTTCTCGTCTGTCTTGGGCTGACTCTCTACCCTGGTCTCTGTTGGTTCTCTACTGTTCTCGTCTGTCTTGGGCTGACTCTCTACCCTGGTCTCTGTTGGTTCTCTATTGTTCTCGACTGTCTTGGGCTGACTCTCTACCCTGGTCTCTGTTGGTTCTCTACTGTTCTCGTCTGTCTTGGGCTGACTCTCTACCCTGGTCTCTGTTGGTTCTCTTCTGTTCTCGTCTGTCTTGGGCTGACTCTCTACCCTGGTCTCTGTTGGTTCTCTACTGTTCTCGTCTGTCTTGGGCTGACTCTCTACCCTGGTCT
>NC_074667.1:63889372-63892277 GCF_029448725.1 Salvelinus fontinalis
CTCATCCCTACCCTCTCCTCATCCATACCCTCTTCTAACCCTATCACTCCTCATCCCTACCCTCTTCTCACCCTATCACTCCTCATCCATACCCTCTTCTCACCCTATCACTCCTCATCCATACCCTCTCTTCACCCTATCACTCCTCATCCCTACCCTCTTCTCACCCTATCACTCCTCATCCCTACCCACTCCTCATTCCTACCCTCTCCTCACCCTATCACTCCTCATCCCTACCCTCTCCTCACCCTATCACTCCTCATCCCTACCCTCTTCTCACCCTATCACTCCTCATCCCTACCCTCTTCTCACCCTATCACTCCTCATCCCTACCCTCTCCTCACACCTATATCTCCTCATCCCTACCCTCTCCTCACCCTATCACTCCTCATCCCTACCCTCTCCTCACCCTATCACTCCTCACCCCTACCCTCTCCTCACCCTATCACTCCTCATCCCTACCCTCTCCTCACCCTATCACTCCTCATCCCTACCCTCTCCGCACCCTACCCACTCCTCACCCCTACCCTCTCCTCACCCTATCACTCCTCATCCCTACCCTCTCCTCACCCTATCACTCCTCATCCCTACCCTCTCCGCACCCTACCCTCTCCTCACCCTATCACTCCTCATTCCTACCCTCTCCTCACCCTATCACTCCTCATACCTACCCTCTCCTCACCCTATCACTCCTCATCCCTACCCTCTCCTCATTCCTACCCTCTCCTCACCCTATCACTCCTCATCCCCACCCTCTCCTCACCCTATCACTCCTCATTCCTACCCTCTCCTCACCCTATCACCCCTCATCCCTACCCTCTCCTCATTCCTACCCTCTCCTCACCCTATCACTCCTCATCCCTACCCTCTCCTCACCCTATCACTCCTCATCCCTACCCTCTTCTCACCCTATCACTCCTCATCCATACCCTCTTCTCACCCTATCACTCCTCATCCATACCCTCTTCTCACCCTATCACTCCTCATCCCTACCCTCTCCTCACCCTATCACTCCTCATCCCTACCCTCTTCTCACCCTATCACTCCGCACCCTACCCTCTCCTCACCCTATCACTCCTCATCCATACCCTCTTCTCACCCTATCACTCCTCATCCATACCCTCTTCTAACCCTATCACTCCTCATCCATACCCTCTTCTCACCCTATCACTCCTCATCCCTACCCTCTTCTCATCCATACCCTCTTCTCACCCTATCACTCCTCATCCATACCCTCTTCTCACCCTATCACTCCTCATCCCTACCCTCTTCTCATCCATACCCTCTTCTCACCCTATCACTCCTCATCCCTACCCTCTCCTCATCCATACCCTCTTCTAACCCTATCACTCCTCACCCCCCTCATCACCCTCATCCTACCCCTCTTCTCTACCCTATCACTCCTCATCCATACCCTCTCTCACCCTATCACTCCTCATCCCTACCCTCTCTCACCCTATCACTCCTCATCCCTACCCACTCCTCATCCTACCCTCTCCTCACCCTATCACTCCTCATCCCTACCCTCTCTCACCCTATCACTCCTCATCCCTACCCTCTTCTCACCCTATCACTCCTCTCCCTACCCTCTCCTCACCCTATCACTCCTCATCCCTACCCTCTCCTCACCCTATCACTCCTCATCCCTACCCTCTTCTCACCCTATCACTCCTCATCCCTACCCTCTCCTCACCCTTCACTCCTCACCCTACCCTCTCCTCACCCTATCACTCCTCACCCCTACCCTCTTCTCACCCTACCACTCCTCATCCCTACCCTCTCCTCACCCTATCACTCCTCATCCCTACCCTCTTCTCACCCTATCACTCCTCATCCCTACCCTCTCCTCACCCTATCACTCCTCACTCCCTCCTCACCCTTCACTCCATCCCTACCCTCTCCTCACCCTATCACTCTCTCATCCCTACCCTCTCTCACCCTATCCACTCCTCATCCCTACCCTCTCCTCATTCCTACCCTCCTCCTCACCCTATCACTCCTCATCCCTACCCTCTCCTCACCCTATCACTCCTCATCCCTACCCTCTCCTCACCCTATCACTCCTCATCCACCTCTTCACCCATCACTCCTCATCCTACCCTCTCCTCACCCTATCACTCCTCATCCCTACCCTCTCCTCACCCTATCACTCCTCATCCCTACCCTCTCCTCACCCTATCACTCCTCACCCTACCTCTCTCACCCTATCACTCCTCATCCCTACCCTCTTCTCCCCTATCACTCCTCACCCCTACCCTCTCTCACCCTATCACTCTCAGCCCTACCCTCTCCTCACCCTATCACTCCTCATCCCTACCCCTCACCCTACCCTCTCTCACCCTATCACTCCTCATCCCTACCCTCTCCTCACCCTATCACTCCTCATCCCTACCCTCTCCTCACCCTATCACTCCTCATCCCTACCCTCTTCTCACCCTATCACTCCTCACCCTACCCTCTCTCACTCCATACCCTCTTCTCACCCTATCACTCCTCATCCCTACCTCTTCTCCCCTATCACTCCATCACCCTCTTCTCACCCTATCACTCCTCATCCCTACCCTCTTCTCACCCTATCACTCCTCATCCCTACCCTCTCCTCACCCTATCACTCCTCATCCCTACCCTCTTCTCACCCTATCACTCCTCATCCCTACCCTCTTCTCACCCTATCACTCCTCATCCCTACCCTCTCCTCACCCTATCACTCCTCATCCCTACCCTCTCCTCACCCTATCACTCCTCATCCCTACCCTCTTCTCACCCTATCACTCCTCATCCCTACCCTCTTCTCACCCTATCACTCCTCATCCCTACCCTCTCCTCACCCTATCACTCCTCATCCCTACCCTCTCTTCACCCTATCACTCCTCATCCCTACCCTCTCCTCACCCTATCACTCCTC
>NC_074667.1:63892377-63922377 GCF_029448725.1 Salvelinus fontinalis
GTAGTGTAGTGTAGTGTTAGTGTAGTGTAGTGTAGTGTTAGTGTTAGTGTAGTGTAGTGTAGTGTTAGTGTAGTGTAGTGTTAGTGTAGTGTTAGTGTAGTGTAGTGTAGTGTTAGTGTAGTGTTAGTGTAGTGTAGTGTTAGTGTTAGTGTAGTGTAGTGTAGTGTAGTGTAGTGTAGTGTTAGTGTTAGTGTTAGTGTAGTGTTAGTGTAGTGTTAGTGTAGTGTTAGTGTAGTGTAGTGTTAGTGTAGTGTAGTGTAGTGTAGTGTAGTGTTAGTGTAGTGTTAGTGTAGTGTAGTGTAGTGTTAGTGTAGTGTAGTGTAGTGTAGTGTTAGTGTAGTGTTAGTGTAGTGTAGTGTAGTGTTAGTGTAGTGTTAGTGTAGTGTAGTGTAGTGTTAGTGTTAGTGTAGTGTAGTGTAGTGTTGTGTTAGTGTAGTGTTATTGTTAGTGTAGTGTAGTGTAGTGTAGTGTTAGTGTAGTGTTAGTGTAGTGTTAGTGTAGTGTAGTGTAGTGTTAGTGTAGTGTTAGTGTTAGTGTAGTGTAGTGTAGTGTAGTGTTAGTGTAGTGTTAGTGTAGTGTTAGTGTAGTGTAGTGTAGTGTAGTGTTAGTGTAGTGTTAGTGTGGTGTTAGTGTAGTGTAGTGTAGTGTAGTGTAGTGTTAGTGTAGTGTAGTGTAGTGTAGTGTTAGTGTAGTGTAGTGTTAGTGTAGTGTAGTGTAGTGTTAGTGTAGTGTTAGTGTAGTGTAGTGTAGTGTAGTGTAGTGTTAGTGTAGTGTAGTGTTAGTGTAGTGTAGTGTAGTGTAGTGTAGTGTTAGTGTAGTGTTAGTGTAGTGTTAGTGTAGTGTAGTGTAGTGTAGTGTAGTGTAGTGTTAGTGTTAGTGTTAGTGTAGTGTTAGTGTAGTGTTAGTGTTAGTGTAGTGTAGTGTAGTGTTAGTGTAGTGTTAGTGTAGTGTTAGTGTAGTGTAGTGTAGTGTAGTGTAGTGTAGTGTTAGTGTAGTGTTAGTGTAGTGTAGTGTTAGTGTAGTGTAGTGTTAGTGTAGTGTAGTGTAGTGTAGTGTAGTGTAGTGTAGTGTAGTGTAGTGTAGTGTTAGTGTAGTGTTAGTGTAGTGTAGTGTAGTGTAGTGTAGTGTTAGTGTAGTGTTAGTGTAGTGTTAGTGTAGTGTTAGTGTAGTGTAGTGTAGTGTAGTGTAGTGTTAGTGTAGTGTAGTGTAGTGTAGTGTAGTGTAGTGTAGTGTAGTGTAGTGTAGTGTTAGTGTAGTGTTAGTGTAGGGTAGTGTAGTGTAGTGTAGTGTAGTGTTAGTGTAGTGTTAGTGTAGGGTAGTGTAGTGTAGTGTAGTGTAGTGTTAGTGTAGTGTTAGTGTTAGTGTAGTGTTAGTGTTAGTGTAGTGTAGTGTAGTGTAGTGTTAGTGTAGTGTAGTGTTAGTGTAGTGTAGTGTTAGTGTAGTGTTAGTGTAGTGTAGTGTAGTGTAGTGTAGTGTTAGTGTAGTGTTAGTGTAGTGTTAGTGTAGTGTTAGTGTAGTGTAGTGTAGTGTAGTGTTAGTGTAGTGTTAGTGTAGTGTTAGTGTAGTGTAGTGTAATGTAGTGTAGTGTTAGTGTAGTGTTAGTGTAGTGTAGTGTAGTGTAGTGTAGTGTTAGTGTAGTGTTAGTGTAGTGTAGTGTAGTGTTAGTGTAGTGTTAGTGTAGTGTAGTGTAGTGTAGTGTAGTGTAGTGTTAGTGTAGTGTAGTGTAGTGTAGTGTAGTGTAGTGTAGTGTTAGTGTAGTGTAGTGTTAGTGTAGTGTAGTGTAGTGTAGTGTAGTGTAGTGTTAGTGTAGTGTTAGTGTAGTGTAGTGTAGTGTTAGTGTAGTGTTAGTGTAGTGTAGTGTAGTGTAGTGTTAGTGTAGTGTTAGTGTAGTGTTAGTGTAGTGTTAGTGTAGTGTAGTGTAGTGTAGTGTAGTGTTAGTGTAGTGTTAGTGTAGTGGTAGTGTAGTGTAGTGTAGTGTAGTGTAGTGTAGTGTAGTGTAGTGTAGTGTTAGTGTAGTGTAGTGTAGTGTAGTGTTAGTGTAGTGTTAGTGTAGTGTAGTGTAGTGTAGTGTAGTGTAGTGTAGTGTAGTGTTAGTGTAGTGTAGTGTAGTGTAGTGTTAGTGTAGTGTAGTGTAGTGTAGTGTAGTGTAGTGTAGTGTAGTGTTAGTGTAGTGTAGTGTAGTGTAGTGTAGTGTAGTGTTAGTGTAGTGTAGTGTAGTGTAGTGTAGTGTTAGTGTAGTGTAGTGTAGTGTAGTGTAGTGTTAGTGTAGTGTAGTGGTAGTGTAGTGTAGTGTAGTGTTAGTGTAGTGTAGTGGTAGTGTAGTGTAGTGTAGTGTAGTGTAGTGTAGTGTAGTGTAGTGTTAGTGTTGTGTAGTGTAGTGTAGTGTAGTGTTAGTGTAGTGTAGTGTAGTGTAGTGTAGTGTAGTGTAGTGTAGTGTTAGTGTTAGTGTAGTGTAGTGTAGTGTAGTGTAGTGTAGTGTAGTGTAGTGTTAGTGTAGTGTAGTGTAGTGTAGTGTTAGTGTAGTGTAGTGTAGTGTAGTGTAGTGTAGTGTAGTGTTAGTGTAGTGTAGTGTTAGTGTAGTGTAGTGTAGTGTAGTGTAGTGTAGTGTTAGTGTAGTGTAGTGTAGTGTAGTGTAGTGTAGTGTTAGTGTAGTGTAGTGTTAGTGTTAGTGTAGTGTAGTGTAGTGTAGTGTAGTGTTAGTGTTAGTGTAGTGGTAGTGTAGTGTAGTGTAGTGTAGTGTTAGTGTAGTGTTAGTGTAGTGTTAGTGTAGTGTAGTGTTAGTGTAGTGTAGTGTTAGTGTAGTGTAGTGTTAGTGTAGTGTTAGTGTAGTGTTAGTGTTAGTGTAGTGTAGTGTAGTGTAGTGTAGTGTAGTGTAGTGTAGTGTAGGTGTTAGTGTAGTGTAGTGTAGTGTAGTGTAGTGTAGTGTAGTGTTAGTGTTAGTGTAGTGTAGTGTAGTGTAGTGTTAGTGTAGTGTAGTGTAGTGTAGTGTAGTGTAGTGTAGTGTAGTGTTAGTGTAGTGTAGTGTAGTGTAGGTGTTAGTGTAGTGTAGTGTAGTGTTAGTGTAGTGTAGTGTAGTGTAGTGTAGTGTTAGTGTAGTGGTAGTGTAGTGTAGTGTAGTGTAGTGTTAGTGTAGTGTTAGTGTAGTGTTAGTGTAGTGTAGTGTTAGTGTAGTGTTAGTGTTAGTGTAGTGTAGTATTAGTGTAGTGTTAGTGTAGTGTTAGTGTTAGTGTTAGTGTAGTGTAGTGTAGTGTAGTGTAGTGTAGTGTAGGTGTTAGTGTAGTGTAGTGTAGTGTACTGTAGTGTAGTGTTAGTGTTAGTGTAGTGTAGTGTAGTGTAGTGTTAGTGTAGTGTAGTGTAGTGTAGTGTAGTGTAGTGTAGTGTGGTGTGGTGTTAGTGTAGTGTAGTGTAGTGTGGTGTTAGTGTAGTGTAGTGTAGTGTAGTGTAGTGTTAGTGTAGTGTGGTAGTGTAGTGTAGTGTAGTGTAGTGTAGTGTAGTGTAGTGTAGTGTAGTGTAGTGTAGTGTAGTGAGTGTAGTGTAGTGTAGTGTAGTGTAGTGTAGTGTAGTGTAGTGTAGTGTAGTGTAGTGTAGTGTAGTGTAGTGTAGTGTAGTGTAGTGTAGTGTAGTGTAGTGTAGTGTTAGTGTTAGTGTAGTGTTAGTGTAGTGTAGTGTAGTGTAGTGTTAGTGTAGTGTAGTGTAGTGTAGTGTAGTGTAGTGTTAGTGTAGTGTAGTGTAGTGTGGTGTTAGTGTAGTGTAGTGTAGTGTAGTGTAGTGAGTGTAGTGTAGTGTAGTGTAGTGTAGTGTAGTGTAGTGTAGTGTAGTGTAGTGTAGTGTAGTGTAGTGTAGTGTAGTGTTAGTGTAGTGTAGTGTAGTGTAGTGTGGTGTAGTGTAGTGTAGTGTAGTGTAGTGTAGTGTAGTGTAGTGTAGTGTAGTGTAGTGTAGTGTTAGTGTAGTGTAGTGTAGTGTAGTGTAGTGTAGTGTAGTGTAGTGTAGTGTAGTGTTGGTGTAGTGTAGTGTTAGTGTAGTGTAGTGTAGTGTAGTGTTAGTGTAGTGTAGTGTAGTGTTAGTGTAGTGTAGTGTAGTGTAGTGTTAGTGTAGTGTTAGTGTAGTGTTAGTGTAGTGTAGTGTAGTGTAGTGTAGTGTAGTGTTAGTGTAGTGTAGTGTATGTAGTGTAGTGTTAGTGTAGTGTTAGTGTAGTGTTAGTGTAGTGTAGTGTAGTGTAGTGTTAGTGTAGTGTTAGTGTAGTGTTAGTGTAGTGTAGTGTAGTGTAGTGTTAGTGTTAGTGTAGTGTAGTGTAGTGTAGTGTTAGTGTAGTGTAGTGTAGTGTAGTGTAGTGTAGTGTTAGTGTAGTGTTAGTGTAGTGTAGTGTAGTGTAGTGTAGTGTAGTGTAGTGTAGTGTTAGTGTAGTGTTAGTGTAGTGTTAGTGTAGTGTTAGTGTAGGGTAGTGTAGTGTAGTGTAGTGTTAGTGTAGGGTAGTGTAGTGTAGTGTAGTGTAGTGTAGTGTAGTGTTAGTGTAGTGTTAGTGTAGTGTTAGTGTAGTGTAGTGTAGTGTAGTGTAGTGTAGTGTTAGTGTTAGTGTAGTGTAGTGTAGTGTTAGTGTAGTGTAGTGTTAGTGTTAGTGTAGTGTAGTGTAGTGTAGTGTTAGTGTAGTGTTAGTGTAGTGTTAGTGTAGTGTAGTGTAGTGTAGTGTAGTGTAGTGTAGTGTAGTGTTAGTGTAGTGTAGTGTAGTGTAGTGTTAGTGTAGTGTAGTGTTAGTGTTAGTGTAGTGTAGTGTTAGTGTAGTGTAGTGTTAGTGTAGTGTAGTGTAGTGTTAGTGTAGTGTTAGTGTAGTGTAGTGTAGTGTAGTGTAGTGTAGTGTTAGTGTAGTGTAGTGTTAGTGTAGTGTAGTGTTAGTGTAGTGTTAGTGTAGTGTTAGTGTAGTGTTAGTGTAGGGTAGTGTAGTGTAGTGTAGTGTAGTGTAGTGTAGTGTAGTGTAGTGTAGTGTAGTGTAGTGTTAGTGTAGTGTAGTGTTAGTGTAGTGTTAGTGTAGTGTTAGTGTAGTGTTAGTGTAGGGTAGTGTAGTGTAGTGTAGTGTTAGTGTAGGGTAGTGTAGTGTAGTGTAGTGCAGTGTAGTGTATTGTTAGTGTAGTGTTAGTGTAGTGTTAGTGTAGTGTAGTGTAGTGTAGTGTAGTGTAGTGTAGTGTAGTGTTAGTGTAGTGTAGTGTAGTGTAGTGTAGTGTAGTGTTAGTGTAGTGTAGTGTTAGTGTAGTGTTAGTGTTAGTGTAGTGTAGTGTAGTGTAGTGTAGTGTGGTGTTAGTGTAGTGTAGTGTAGTGTAGTGTAGTGTTAGTGTAGTGTAGTGTAGTGTGGTGTTAGTGTAGTGTAGTGTAGTGTAGTGTAGTGTAGTGTTGTGTAGGGTAGTGTAGTGTAGTGTAGTGTAGTGTTAGTGTAGTGTTAGTGTAGGGTAGGGTAGTGTAGTGTAGTGTAGTGTAGTGTAGTGTAGGGTAGTGTAGTGTAGTGTTGTGTAGGGTAGTGTAGGGTAGTGTAGTGTAGTGTAGTGTAGTGTAGTGTATTGTAGTGTACTGTAGTTTAGTGTTAGTGTAGTGTAGTGTAGGGTAGTGTAGTGTAGTGTAGTGTTGTGTAGGGTAGTGTAGTGTAGGGTAGTGTAGTGTAGTGTAGGGTAGTGTAGTGTAGTGTAGTGTTGTGTAGGGTAGTGTAGTGTAGGGTAGTGTTAGTGTAGTGTAGTGTTAGTGTTAGTGTAGTGTTATTGTTAGTGTAGTGTAGTGTAGTGTAGTGTTAGTGTGGTGTAGTGTAGTGTAGTGTGGTGTTAGTGTAGTGTAGTGTAGTGTAGTGTAGTGTACTGTAGTGTTAGTGTAGTGTAGAGTGGTGTTAGTGTAGTGTAGTGTAGTGTTGTGTAGTGTTAGTGTAGTGTTAGTGTAGTGTTAGTGTAAGTGTAGTGTAGTGTGGTGTAGTGTAGTGTTAGTGTAGTGTAGTGTAGTGTTAGTGTAGTGTAGTGTAGTGTTAGTGTAGTGTAGTGTTAGTGTAGTGTAGTGTTAGTGTAGTGTTAGTGTTAGTGTAGTGTAGTGTTAGTGTAGTGTAGTGTTAGTGTAGTGTTAGTGTTAGTGTAGTGTAGTGTTAGTGTAGTGTAGTGTTAGTGTTAGTGTAGTGTTAGTGTAGTGTTAGTGTAGTGTTAGTATTAGTGTAGTGTAGTGTAGTGTAGTGTTAGTGTAGTGTAGTGTAGTGTTAGTGTAGTGTAGTGTTAGTGTAGTGTAGTGTTAGTGTAGTGGTAGTGTAGTGTAGTGTTAGTGTAGTGTTAGTGTTAGTGTAGTGTTAGTGTAGTGTTAGTGTAGTGTAGTGTTAGTGTAGGGTAGTGTAGTATTAGTGTAGTGTAGGGTAGTGTAGTGTAGTGTAGTGTTAGTGTAGTGTAGGGTAGTGTAGTGTAGTGTAGTGTTAGTGTAGTGTTAGTGTTAGTGTAGTGTAGTGTAGTGTTAGTGTAGTGTAGTGTAGTGTTATTGTTAGTGTAGTGTAGTGTTAGTGTTAGTGTAGTGTAGTGTAGTGTAGTGTAGTGTAGTGTGGTGTAGTGTAGTGTTAGTGTAGTGTTATTGTTAGTGTAGTGTAGTGTAGTGTAGTGTTAGTGTAGTGTTAGTGTTAGTGTTAGTGTTAGTGTAGTGTAGTGTAGTGTAGTGTTAGTGTAGTGTTAGTGTGGTGTTAGTGTAGTGTAGTGTAGTGTTAGTGTAGTGTTAGTGTTAGTGTTAGTGTAGTGTTAGTGTAGTGTTAGTGTAGTGTTAGTGTAGTGTAGTGTTAGTGTAGTGTTAGTGTAGTGTAGTGTAGTGTTAGTGTAGTGTTAGTGTAGTGTAGTGTAGTGTTATTGTTAGTGTAGTGTAGTGTAGTGTTAGTGTTAGTGTTAGTGTAGTGTTAGTGTAGTGTTAGTGTAGTGTTAGTGTAGTGTAGTGTTAGTGTAGTGTTAGTGTAGTGTAGTGTAGTGTTAGTGTAGTGTTAGTGTAGTGTAGTGTAGTGTTAGTGTTAGTGTAGTGTAGTGTAGTGTTAGTGTAGTGTAGTGTTAGTGTAGTGTTAGTGTAGTGTAGTGTAGTGTTAGTGTAGTGTTAGTGTAGTGTAGTGTTAGTGTAGTGTTAGTGTAGTGTAGTGTAGTGTTAGTGTAGTGTTAGTGTAGTGTAGTGTAGTGTTAGTGTTAGTGTAGTGTAGTGTAGTGTTAGTGTAGTGTAGTGTTAGTGTAGTGTTAGTGTAGTGTAGTGTAGTGTTAGTGTAGTGTTAGTGTAGTGTAGTGTTATTGTTAGTGTAGTGTAGTGTAGTGTAGTGTTAGTGTAGTGTTAGTGTTAGTGTTAGTGTAGTGTTAGTGTAGTGTTAGTGTAGTGTTAGTGTAGTGTAGTGTTAGTGTAGTGTTAGTGTAGTGTAGTGTAGTGTTAGTGTAGTGTTAGTGTAGTGTAGTGTAGTGTTAGTGTTAGTGTAGTGTAGTGTAGTGTTAGTGTAGTGTTAGTGTAGTGTAGTGTAGTGTTAGTGTAGTGTTAGTGTAGTGTAGTGTAGTGTTATTGTTAGTGTAGTGTAGTGTAGTGTAGTGTTAGTGTAGTGTTAGTGTTAGTGTAGTGTAGTGTAGTGTAGTGTTAGTGTAGTGTTAGTGTAGTGTTAGTGTAGTGTAGTGTAGTGTAGTGTTAGTGTAGTGTTAGTGTTAGTGTAGTGTAGTGTAGTGTAGTGTTAGTGTAGTGTTAGTGTTAGTGTTAGTGTAGTGTAGTGTAGTGTAGTGTTAGTGTAGTGTTAGTGTGGTGTTAGTGTAGTGTAGTGTAGTGTAGTGTTAGTGTTAGTGTAGTGTAGTGTAGTGTAGTGTTAGTGTAGTGTAGTGTTACTGTAGTGTAGTGTAGTGTTAGTGTAGTGTTAGTGTAGGGTAGTGTAGTGTAGTGTAGTGTTAGTGTAGGGTAGTGTTGTGTAGTGTAGTGCAGTGTAGTGTATTGTTAGTGTAGTGTTAGTGTAGTGTTAGTGTAGGGTAGTGTAGTATAGTGTAGTGTAGTGTTAGTGTTAGTGTTAGTGTAGTGTTAGTGTTAGTGTTAGTGTTAGTGTAGTGTAGTGTAGTGTTAGTGTAGTGTTAGTGTAGTGTTAGTGTAGGGTAGTGTAGTGTAGTGTAGTGTAGTGTTAGTGTAGTGTTAGTGTAGTGTAGTGTTAGTGTAGTGTAGTGTTAGTGTTAGTGTAGTGTAGTGTAGTGTTAGTGTAGTGTAGTGTTAGTGTAGTGTAGTGTAGTGTTAGTGTAGTGTTAGTGTAGTGTAGTGTAGTGTAGTGTAGTGTTAGTGTAGTGTTAGTGTAGTGTTAGTGTAGTGTTAGTGTAGGGTAGTGTAGTGTAGTGTAGTGTTAGTGTAGGGTAGTGTAGTGTAGTGTAGTGCAGTGTAGTGTATTGCTAGTGTAGTGTTAGTGTAGTGTTAGTGTAGGGTAGTGTAGTGTAGTGTAGTGTAGTGTTAGTGTAGTGTTAGTGTAGGGTAGTGTAGTGTAGTGTAGTGTTAGTGTTAGTGTAGTGTTAGTGTTAGTGTAGTGTTAGTGTTAGTGTAGTGTAGTGTAGTGTAGTGTTAGTGTAGTGTAGTGTTAGTGTAGTGTAGTGTTAGTGTAGTGTTAGTGTAGTGTAGTGTAGTGTAGTGTAGTGTTAGTGTAGTGTTAGTGTAGTGTTAGTGTAGTGTTAGTGTAGTGTAGTGTAGTGTAGTGTAGTGTTAGTGTAGTGTTAGTGTAGTGTTAGTGTAGTGTAGTGTAATATTAGTGTAGTGTTAGTGTAGTGTTAGTGTAGTGTAGTGTAGTGTAGTGTAGTGTTAGTGTAGTATTAGTGTAGTGTAGTGTAGTGTTAGTGTAGTGTTAGTGTAGTGTAGTGTAGTGTAGTGTAGTGTAGTGTTAGTGTAGTGTAGTGTAGTGTAGTGTGGTGTTAGTGTAGTGGTAGTGTTAGTGTAGTGTAGTGTAGTGTAGTGTAGTGTAGTGTTAGTGTAGTGTTAGTGTAGTGTAGTGTAGTGTTAGAGTAGTGTTAGTGTAGTGTAGTGTAGTGTAGTGTTAGTGTAGTGTTAGTGTAGTGTTAGTGTAGTGTTAGTGTAGTGTAGTGTAGTGTAGTGTAGTGTTAGTGTAGTGTTAGTGTAGTGGTAGTGTTAGTGTAGTGTAGTGTAGTATAGTGTAGTGTAGTGTAGTGTAGTGTTAGTGTAGTGTTAGTGTAGTGTTAGTGTTCGTGTAGTGTTAGTGTAGTGTAGTGTAGGGTAGTGTAGTGTAGTGTAGTGTTAGTGTTAGTGTATCGGTAGTGTAGTGTAGTGTAGTGTTAGTGTTAGTGTAGTGTAGTGTAGTGTTAGTGTAGTGTAGTGTTAGTGTAGTGGTAGTGTTAGTGTTAGTGTAGTGTAGTGTAGTGTAGTGTTAGTGTTAGTGTATCGGTAGTGTAGTGTAGTGTAGTGTTAGTGTAGTGTAGTGTAGTGTAGTGTAGTGTTAGTGTTAGTGTATCGGTAGTGTAGTGTAGGGTAGTGTTAGTGTTAGTGTAGTGGTAGTGTAGTGTAGTGTAGTGTAGTGTTAGTGTAGTGTTAGTGTAGTGTTAGTGTAGTGTAGTATTAGTGTAGTGTTAGTGTTAGTGTAGTGTATTATTAGTGTAGTGTTAGTGTAGTGTTAGTGTTAGTGTTAGTGTAGTGTAGTGTAGTGTAGTGTAGTGTGGTGTTAGTGTAGTGTAGTGTAGTGTAGTGTTAGTATTAGTGTAGTGTTAGTGTAGTGTAGTGTAGTGTAGTGTTAGTGTAGTGTAGTGTTAGTGTTAGTGTAGTGTAGTGTAGTGTAGTGTAGTGTTAGTGTTAGTGTAGTGGTAGTGTAGTGTAGTGTAGTGTTAGTGTAGTGTAGTGTAGTGTTAGTGTTAGTGTAGTGTAGTGTAGTGTAGTGTAGTGTTAGTGTTAGTGTAGTGGTAGTGTAGTGTAGTGTAGTGTAGTGTTAGTGTAGTGTTAGTGTAGTGTTAGTGTAGTGTAGTATTAGTGTAGTGTTAGTGTTAGTGTAGTGTAGTATTAGTGTAGTGTTAGTGTTAGTGTTAGTGTTAGTGTAGTGTAGTGTAGTGTAGTGTAGTGTAGTGTAGTGTGGTGTTAGTGTAGTGTAGTGTAGTGTAGTGTACTGTAGTGTAGTGTTAGTGTTAGTGTAGTGTAGTGTAGTGTAGTGTTAGTGTAGTGTAGTGTAGTGTAGTGTAGTGTAGTGTGGTGTGGTGTTAGTGTAGTGTAGTGTAGTGTGGTGTTAGTGTAGTGTAGTGTAGTGTTAGTGTTAGTGTAGTGTAGTGTAGTGTTAGTGTTAGTGTAGTGGTAGTGTAGTGTAGTGTAGTGTAGTGTTAGTGTAGTGTTAGTGTAGTGTTAGTGTAGTGTAGTATTAGTGTAGTGTTAGTGTTAGTGTAGTGTAGTATTAGTGTAGTGTTAGTGTAGTGTTAGTGTTAGTGTTAGTGTTAGTGTAGTGTAGTGTAGTGTAGTGTAGTGTAGTGTGGTGTTAGTGTAGTGTAGTGTAGTGTAGTGTTAGTGTAGTGTAGTGTAGTGTAGTGTAGTGTAGTGTAGTGTGGTGTGGTGTTAGTGTAGTGTAGTGTAGTGTGGTGTTAGTGTAGTGTAGTGTATTGTAGTGTAGTGTTAGTGTAGTGTGGTATAGTGTAGTGTAGTGTAGTGTATTGTAGTGTAGTGTAGTGTAGTGTAGTGTATTGTAGTGTAGTGTAGTGTAGTGTGGTATAGTGTAGTGTAGTGTGGGATAGTGTAGTGTAGTGTAGTGTTAGTGTAGTGTAGTGTAGTGTAGTGTAGTGTATTGTAGTGTAGTGTTAGTGTTAGTGTTAGTGTTAGTGTATTGTAGTGTAGTGTAGTGTTAGTGTAGTGTAGTGTAGTGTAGTGTGGTGTGGTGTTAGTGTAGTGTAGTGTAGTGTGGTGTTAGTGTAGTGTAGTGTAGTGTAGTGTAGTGTTAGTGTAGTGTAGTGTAGTGTGGTGTTAGTGTAGTGTAGTGTAGTGTAGTGTGGTGTTGGTGTAGTGTAGTGTTAGTGTAGTGTAGTGTAGTGTAGTGTTAGTGTAGTGTTAGTGTTAGTGTTAGTGTAGTGTAGTGTAGTGTAGTGTTAGTGTAGTGTTAGTGTAGTGTTAGTGTAGTGTTAGTGTAGTGTAGTGTAGTGTTAGTGTAGTGTTAGTGTTAGTGTTAGTGTAGTGTAGTGTAGTGTAGTGTAGTGTTAGTGTAGTGTTAGTGTTAGTGTTAGTGTAGTGTAGTGTAGTGTAGTGTTAGTGTAGTGTTAGTGTGGTGTTAGTGTAGTGTAGTGTAGTGTAGTGTTAGTGTTAGTGTAGTGTAGTGTAGTGTAGTGTTAGTGTAGTGTAGTGTTACTGTAGTGTAGTGTAGTGTTAGTGTAGTGTTAGTGTAGTGTAGTGTAGTGTAGTGTAGTGTAGTGTTAGTGTAGTGTTAGTGTAGTGTTAGTGTAGTGTTAGTGTAGGGTAGTGTAGTGTAGTGTAGTGTTAGTGTAGGGTAGTGTAGTGTAGTGTAGTGCAGTGTAGTGTATTGTTAGTGTAGTGTTAGTGTAGTGTTAGTGTAGGGTAGTGTAGTGTAGTGTATTGTAGTGTTAGTGTTAGTGTTAGTGTAGTGTAGTGTTAGTGTAGTGTTAGTGTTAGTGTTATTGTTAGTGTAGTGTAGTGTAGTGTTAGTGTAGTGTTAGTGTAGTGTTAGTGTAGGGTAGTGTAGTGTAGTGTAGTGTTAGTGTAGTGTTAGTGTAGTGTTAGTGTAGTGTAGTGTTAGTGTTAGTGTAGTGTAGTGTTAGTGTAGTGTAGTGTTAGTGTAGTGTAGTGTAGTGTTAGTGTAGTGTTAGTGTAGTGTAGTGTAGTGTAGTGTAGTGTTAGTGTAGTGTTAGTGTAGTGTTAGTGTAGTGTTAGTGTAGGGTAGTGTAGTGTAGTGTAGTGTTAGTGTAGGGTAGTGTAGTGTAGTGTAGTGCAGTGTAGTGTATTGTTAGTGTAGTGTTAGTGTAGTGTTAGTGTAGGGTAGTGTAGTGTAGTGTAGTGTAGTGTTAGTGTAGTGTTAGTGTAGGGTAGTGTAGTGTAGTGTAGTGTTAGTGTTAGTGTAGTGTTAGTGTAGTGTTAGTGTTAGTGTAGTGTAGTGTAGTGTAGTGTTAGTGTAGTGTAGTGTTAGTGTAGTGTAGTGTTAGTGTAGTGTTAATGTAGTGTAGTGTAGTGTAGTGTAGTGTAGTGTAGTGTTAGTGTAGTGTTAGTGTAGTGTTAGTGTAGTGTAGTGTAGTGTAGTGTTTGTGTAGTGTTAGTGTAGTGTTAGTGTAGTGTTTTGTAATATTAGTGTAGTGTTAGTGTAGTGTTAGTGTAGTGTAGTGTAGTGTAGTGTAGTGTAGTGTTAGTGTAGTGTTAGTGTAGTGTAGTGTAGTGTTAGTGTAGTGTTAGTGTAGTGTAGTGTAGTGTAGTGTAGTGTAGTGTTAGTGTAGTGTTAGTGTAGTGTTAGTGTAGTGTTAGTGTAGTGTAGTGTAGTGTAGTGTTAGTGTAGTGTTAGTGTAGTGGTAGTGTTAGTGTAGTGTAGTGTAGTATAGTGTAGTGTAGTGTTGTGTTAGTGTAGTGTTAGTGTAGTGTTAGTGTTAGTGTAGTGTTAGTGTAGTGTAGTGTTATTGTTAGTGTATCGGTAGTGTAGTGTAGTGTAGTGTAGTGTTAGTGTTAGTGTAGTGTAGTGTAGTGTAGTGTAGTGTTAGTGTTAGTGTAGTGGTAGTGTAGTGTAGTGTAGTGTTAGTGTAGTGTTAGTGTAGTGTTAGTGTAGTGTAGTATTAGTGTAGTGTTAGTGTTAGTGTAGTATTAGTGTAGTGTTAGTGTAGTGTTAGTGTTTGTGTTAGTGTAGTGTAGTGTAGTGTAGTGTAGTGTAGTGTAGTGTAGTGTAGTGTGGTGTTAGTGTAGTGTAGTGTAGTGTAGTGTAGTGTAGTGTTAGTGTTAGTGTAGTGTAGTGTAGTGTAGTGTATTGTAGTGTAGTGTAGTGTTAGTGTAGTGTTAGTGTAGTGTAGTGTAGTGTTAGTGTAGTGTTAGTGTAGTGTAGTGTAGTGTAGTGTAGTGTTAGTATAGTGTTAGTGTAGTGTTAGTGTTAGTGTTAGTGTAGTGTAGTGTTAGTGTAGTGTTAGTGTTAGTGTTAGTGTTAGTGTAGTGTAGTGTAGTGTTAGTGTAGTGTTAGTGTAGTGTTAGTGTAGGGTAGTGTAGTGTAGTGTAGTGTTAGTGTAGTGTTAGTGTAGTGTAGTGTTAGTGTAGTGTAGTGTTAGTGTTAGTGTAGTGTAGTGTTAGTGTAGTGTAGTGTAGTGTTAGTGTAGTGTTAGTGTAGTGTAGTGTAGTGTAGTGTAGTGTTAGTGTAGTGTTAGTGTAGTGTTAGTGTAGTGTTAGTGTAGGGTAGTGTAGTGTAGTGTAGTGTTAGTGTAGGGTAGTGTAGTGTAGTGTAGTGCAGTGTAGTGTATTGTTAGTGTAGTGTTTATTGTAGTGTTAGTGTAGGGTAGTGTAGTGTAGTGTAGTGTAGTGTTAGTGTAGTGTTAGTGTAGGGTAGTGTAGTGTAGTGTAGTGTTAGTGTTAGTGTAGTGTTAGTGTTAGTGTAGTGTTAGTGTTAGTGTAGTGTAGTGTAGTGTAGTGTTAGTGTAGTGTAGTGTTAGTGTAGTGTAGTGTTAGTGTAGTGTAGTGTTAGTGTAGTGTTAATGTAGTGTAGTGTAGTGTAGTGTAGTGTAGTGTAGTGTTAGTGTAGTGTTAGTGTAGTGTTAGTGTAGTGTAGTGTAGTGTAGTGTAGTGTTAGTGTAGTGTTAGTGTAGTGTTAGTGTAGTGTTTTGTAATATTAGTGTAGTGTTAGTGTAGTGTTAGTGTAGTGTAGTGTAGTGTAGTGTAGTGTAGTGTTAGTGTAGTGTTAGTGTAGTGTAGTGTAGTGTTAGTGTAGTGTTAGTGTAGTGTAGTGTAGTGTAGTGTAGTGTAGTGTTAGTGTAGTGTTAGTGTCGTGTTAGTGTAGTGTTATTGTAGTGTAGTGTAGTGTAGTGTTAGTGTAGTGTTAGTGTAGTGGTAGTGTTAGTGTAGTGTAGTGTAGTATAGTGTAGTGTAGTGTTGTGTTAGTGTAGTGTTAGTGTAGTGTTAGTGTTAGTGTAGTGTTAGTGTAGTGTAGTGTTAGTGTTAGTGTATCGGTAGTGTAGTGTAGTGTAGTGTTAGTGTTAGTGTAGTGTAGTGTAGTGTAGTGTAGTGTTAGTGTTAGTGTAGTGGTAGTGTAGTGTAGTGTAGTGTTAGTGTAGTGTTAGTGTAGTGTTAGTGTAGTGTAGTATTAGTGTAGTGTTAGTGTTAGTGTAGTATTAGTGTAGTGTTAGTGTAGTGTTAGTGTTAGTGTTAGTGTAGTGTAGTGTAGTGTAGTGTAGTGTAGTGTAGAGTGGTGTTAGTGTAGTGTAGTGTAGTGTACTGTAGTGTAGTGTAGTGTAGTGTAGTGTTAGTGTTAGTGTAGTGTAGTGTAGTGTAGTGTATTGTAGTGTAGTGTTAGTGTAGTGTGGTATAGTGTAGTGTAGTGTAGTGTATTGTAGTGTAGTGTTAGTGTAGTGTGGTATAGTGTAGTGTAGTGTAGTGTATTGTAGTGTAGTGTAGTGTAGTGTGGTATAGTGTAGTGTAGTGTGGGATAGTGTAGTGTAGTGTTAGTGTAGTGTAGTGTAGTGTAGTGTATTGTAGTGCAGTGTGGTGTTAGTGTAGTGTAGTGTAGTGTAGTGTAGTGTAGTGTTAGTGTATTGTAGTGTAGTGTTAGTGTAGTGTAGTGTAGTGTTATTGTATTGTAGTGTAGTGTTAGTGTTAGTGTTAGTGTATTGTAGTGTAGTGTGGTGTTAGTGTAGTGTAGTGTAGTGTAGTGTAGTGTAGTGTAGTGTAGTGTGGTGTTAGTGTAGTGTAGTGTGGTGTTAGTGTAGTGTAGTGTAGTGTAGTGTACTGTAGTGTAGTGGTAGTGTAGTGTAGTGTCTCTCTTTATGTAGTGTAGTGTAGGGTAGTGTAGGGTAGTGTAGTGTAGTGTAGTGTAGTGTAGTGTGGTATAGTGTATTGTAGTGTAGTGTAGTGTAGTGTGGTGTTAGTGTAGTGTAGTGTAGTGTAGTGTAGTGTAGTGTAGTGCAGTGTAGTGTATTGTTAGTGTAGTGTTAGTGTAGTGTTAGTGTAGGGTAGTGTTGTGTAGTGTAGTGTAGTGTTAGTGTTAGTGTTAGTGTAGTGTTAGTGTAGTGTTAGTGTTAGTGTTAGTGTTAGTGTAGTGTAGTGTAGTGTTAGTGTAGTGTTAGTGTAGTGTTAGTGTAGGGTAGTGTAGTGTAGTGTAGTGTAGTGTTAGTGTAGTGTTAGTGTAGTGTAGTGTTAGTGTAGTGTAGTGTTAGTGTTAGTGTAGTGTAGTGTTAGTGTAGTGTAGTGTTAGTGTAGTGTAGTGTAGTGTTAGTGTAGTGTTAGTGTAGTGTAGTGTAGTGTAGTGTAGTGTTAGTGTAGTGTTAGTGTAGTGTTAGTGTAGGGTAGTGTAGTGTAGTGTAGTGTTAGTGTAGGGTAGTGTAGTGTAGTGTAGTGCAGTGTAGTGTATTGTTAGTGTAGTGTTAGTGTAGTGTTAATGTAGTGTAGTGTTAGTGTAGTGTAGTGTTAGTGTTAGTGTAGTGTAGTGTTAGTGTAGTGTAGTGTTAGTGTAGTGTGGTGTAGTGTTAGTGTAGTGTTAGTGTAGTGTAGTGTAGTGTAGTGTAGTGTTAGTGTAGTGTTAGTGTAGTGTTAGTGTAGTGTTAGTGTAGGGTAGTGTAGTGTAGTGTAGTGTTAGTGTAGGGTAGTGTAGTGTAGTGTAGTGCAGTGTAGTGTATTGTTAGTGTAGTGTTAGTGTAGTGTTAGTGTAGGGTAGTGTAGTGTAGTGTTAGTGTAGTGTTAGTGTAGGGTAGTGTAGTGTAGTGTAGTGTTAGTGTTAGTGTAGTGTTAGTGTTGGTGTAGTGTTAGTGTTAGTGTAGTGTAGTGTAGTGTAGTGTTAGTGTAGTGTAGTGTAGTGTTAGTGTAGTGTAGTGTTAGTGTAGTGTAGTGTTAATGTAGTGTAGTGTAGTGTAGTGTAGTGTAGTGTTAGTGTAGTGTTAGTGTAGTGTTAGTGTAGTGTAGTGTAGTGTAGTGTAGTGTTAGTGTAGTGTTAGTGTAGTGTTAGTGTAGTGTAGTGTAATATTAGTGTAGTGTTAGTGTAGTGTTAGTGTAGTGTAGTGTAGTGTAGTGTAGTGTAGTGTTAGTGTAGTGTTAGTGTAGTGTAGTGTAGTGTTAGTGTAGTGTTAGTGTAGTGTAGTGTAGTGTAGTGTAGTGTAGTGTTAGTGTAGTGTTAGTGTAGTGTTAGTGTAGTGTTAGTGTAGTGTAGTGTAGTGTAGTGTTAGTGTAGTGTTAGTGTAGTGGTAGTGTTAGTGTAGTGTAGTGTAGTATAGTGTAGTGTAGTGTTGTGTTAGTGTAGTGTTAGTGTAGTGTTAGTGTTAGTGTAGTGGTAGTGTAGTGTAGTGTTAGTGTTAGTGTATCGGTAGTGTAGTGTAGTGTAGTGTTAGTGTTAGTGTAGTGTAGTGTAGTGTAGTGTAGTGTTAGTGTTAGTGTAGTGGTAGTGTAGTGTAGTGTAGTGTTAGTGTAGTGTTAGTGTAGTGTTAGTGTAGTGTAGTATTAGTGTAGTGTTAGTGTTAGTGTAGTGTAGTATTAGTGTAGTGTTAGTGTAGTGTTAGTGTTAGTGTTAGTGTAGTGTAGTGTAGTGTAGTGTAGTGTAGTGTGGTGTTAGTGTAGTGTAGTGTAGTGTAGTGTACTGTAGTGTAGTGTAGTGTAGTGTAGTGTTAGTGTTAGTGTAGTGTAGTGTAGTGTAGTGTAGTGTAGTGTATTGTAGTGTAGTGTTAGTGTAGTGTGGTATAGTGTAGTGCAGTGTAGTGTAGTGTATTGTAGTGTAGTGTTAGTGTAGTGTGGTATAGTGTAGTGTAGTGTAGTGTATTGTAGTGTAGTGTAGTGTAGTGTGGTATAGTGTAGTGTAGTGTGGGATAGTGTAGTGTAGTGTTAGTGTAGTGTAGTGTAGTGTAGTGTAGTGTATTGTAGTGTAGTGTAGTGTGGTGTTAGTGTAGTGTAGTGTAGTGTAGTGTAGTGTGGTGTTAGTGTAGTGTAGTGTGGTGTTAGTGTAGTGTAGTGTAGTGTAGTGTAGTGTACTGTAGTGTAGTGGTAGTGTAGTGTAGTGTCTCTCTTTATGTAGTGTAGTGTAGGGTAGTGTAGGGTAGTGTAGGGTAGTGTAGTGTAGTGTAGTGTAGTGTAGTGTGGTATAGTGTATTGTAGTGTAGTGTAGTGTAGTGTGGTGTTAGTGTAGTGTAGTGTAGTGTAGTGTAGTGTAGTGTAGTGTAGTGCAGTGTAGTGTATTGTTAGTGTAGTGTTAGTGTAGTGTTAGTGTAGGGTAGTGTTGTGTAGTGTAGTGTAGTGTTAGTGTTAGTGTTAGTGTAGTGTAGTGTTAGTGTAGTGTTAGTGTTAGTGTTAGTGTTAGTGTAGTGTAGTGTAGTGTTAGTGTAGTGTTAGTGTAGTGTTAGTGTAGGGTAGTGTAGTGTAGTGTAGTGTAGTGTTAGTGTAGTGTTAGTGTAGTGTAGTGTTAGTGTAGTGTAGTGTTAGTGTTAGTGTTAGTGTAGTGTAGTGTTAGTGTAGTGTAGTGTTAGTGTAGTGTAGTGTAGTGTTAGTGTAGTGTTAGTGTAGTGTAGTGTAGTGTAGTGTTAGTGTAGTGTTAGTGTAGTGTTAGTGTAGTGTTAGTGTAGGGTAGTGTAGTGTAGTGTAGTGTTAGTGTAGGGTAGTGTAGTGTAGTGTAGTGCAGTGTAGTGTATTGTTAGTGTAGTGTTAGTGTAGTGTTAGTGTAGGGTAGTGTAGTGTAGTGTAGTGTTAGTGTAGTGTTAGTGTAGGGTAGTGTAGTGTAGTGTAGTGTTAGTGTTAGTGTAGTGTTAGTGTTAGTGTAGTGTTAGTGTTAGTGTAGTGTAGTGTAGTATGGTGTTAGTGTAGTGTAGTGTTAGTGTAGTGTAGTGTTAGTGTAGTGTAGTGTAGTGTAGTGTAGTGTAGTGTAGTGTAGTGTAGTGTAGTGTAGTGTAGTGTAGTGTTAGTGTAGTGTTAGTGTAGTGTTAGTGTAGTGTAGTGTAGTGTAGTGTTAGTGTAGTGTTAGTGTAGTGTTAGTGTAGTGTAGTGTAATATTAGTGTAGTGTTAGTGTAGTGTTAGTGTAGTGTAGTGTAGTGTAGTGTAGTGTAGTGTTAGTGTAGTGTAGTGTTAGTGTAGTGTTAGTGTAGTGTTAGTGTAGTGTTAGTGTAGTGTAGTGTAGTGTAGTGTTAGTGTAGTGTTAGTGTAGTGGTAGTGTTAGTGTAGTGTAGTGTAGTTTAGTGTAGTGTAGTGTAGTGTTAGTGTAGTGTTAGTGTAGTGTTAGTGTAGTGTTAGTGTTAGTGTAGTGTTAGTGTAGTGTAGTGTTAGTGTAGTGTAGTGTAGTGTAGTGTAGTGTAGTGTAGTGTAGTGTTAGTGTTAGTGTATCGGTAGTGTAGTGTAGTGTAGTGTTAGTGTTAGTGTAGTGTAGTGTAGTGTAGTGTAGTGTAGTGTTAGTGTTAGTGTAGTGGTAGTGTAGTGTAGTGTAGTGTAGTGTTAGTGTAGTGTTAGTGTAGTGTTAGTGTAGTGTAGTATTAGTGTAGTGTTAGTGTTAGTGTAGTGTAGTATTAGTGTAGTGTTAGTGTTAGTGTTAGTGTAGTGTAGTGTAGTGTAGTGTAGTGTAGTGTGGTGTTAGTGTAGTGTAGTGTAGTGTAGTGTACTGTAGTGTAGTGTAGTGTAGTGTAGTGTTAGTGTTAGTGTAGTGTAGTGTAGTGTAGTGTATTGTAGTGTAGTGTTAGTGTAGTGTGGTATAGTGTAGTGTAGTGTAGTGTAGTGTAGTGTTAGTGTAGTGTGGTATAGTGTAGTGTAGTGTAGTGTAGTGTGGTATAGTGTAGTGTAGTGTGGGATAGTGTAGTGTAGTGTTAGTGTAGTGTAGTGTAGTGTAGTGTAGTGTATTGTAGTGTAGTGTTAGTGTTAGTGTTAGTGTATTGTAGTGCAGTGTGGTGTTAGTGTAGTGTAGTGTAGTGTTAGTGTAGTGTAGTGTAGTGTGGTGTTAGTGTAGTGTAGTGTAGTGTAGTGTACTGTAGTGTAGTGGTAGTGTAGTGTAGTGTTAGTGTAGTGTAGTGTAGTGTTAGTGTAGTGTAGTGTAGTGTAGTGTGGTGTTAGTGTAGTGTAGTGTAGTGTGGTGTTAGTGTAGTGTAGTGTAGTGTAGTGTACTGTAGTGTAGTGGTAGTGTAGTGTAGTGTCTCTCTTTATGTAGTGTAGTGTAGGGTAGTGTAGGATAGTGTAGGGTAGTGTAGTGTAGTGTAGTGTAGTGTAGTGTGGTATAGTGTATTGTAGTGTAGTGTAGTGTAGTGTGGTGTTAGTGTAGTGTAGTGTAGTGTAGTGTAGTGTAGTGTAGGGTAGGGTAGTGTAGTGCACTGTAGTGTAGTGTAGTGTAGTGTAGTGTAGTGTAGTGGTAGTGTAGTGTAGTGTCTCTCTTTATGTAGTGTAGTGTAGTGTAGTGTAGTGTAGTGTAGTGTTAGTGTAGTGTAGTGTAGTGTAGTGTAGTGTTAGTGTAGTGTAGTGTAGTGTAGTGTAGAGTGGTGTAGTGTTAGTGTTAGTGTAGTGTAGTGTAGGGTAGTGTAGTGTAGTGTAGGGTAGGGTAGTGTAGTGTAGGGTAGTGTAGTGTAGTGTAGTGTAGGGTAGGGTAGTGTAGTGTAGTGTAGTGTAGTGTAGTGTAGTGTTAGTGTAGTGTAGTGTAGTGTAGTTTAGTGTAGTGTAGTGTTAGTGTAGTGTAGTGTAGTGTAGTGTTAGTGTAGTGTAGGGTAGTGTAGTGTAGTGTTAGTGTAGTGTAGTGTAGTGTGGTGTAGTGTTAGTGTTAGTGTAGTGTTAGTGTAGTGTTAGTGTAGTGTTAGTGTAGTGTTAGTGTAGTGTAGTGTGGTGTTAGTGTAGTGTAGTGTGGTGTTAGTGTAGTGTAGTGTAGTGTAGTGTAGTGTAGTGTAGTGTAGTGTTAGTGTAGTGTTATTGTTAGTGTAGGGTAGTGTTAGTGTAGTGTAGTGTAGTGTAGTGTTAGTGTAGTGTAGTGTTAGTGTAGTGTTAGTGTAGTGTTAGTGTAGTGTTAGTGTTAGTGTAGTGTTATTGTTAGTGTAGTGTAGTGTTAGTGTAGTGTTAGTGTAGTGTAGTGTAGTGTAGGGTAGTGTAGTGTAGTGGTAGTGTAGTGTAGTGTTAGTGTAGTGTAGTGTGGTGTTAGTGTAGTGTTAGTGTAGTGTAGTGTAGTGTAGTGTGGTGTTAGTGTAGTGTAGTGTAGTGTAGTGTAGTGTAGTGTTAGTGTAGTGTAGTGTGGTGTTAGTGTAGTGTAGTGTAGTGTAGTGTTAGTGTAGTGTGGTATAGTGTAGTGTAGTGTAGTGTAGTGTGGTATAGTGTAGTGTAGTGTGGGATAGTGTAGTGTAGTGTTAGTGTAGTGTAGTGTAGTGTAGTGTATTGTAGTGCAGTGTGGTGTTAGTGTAGTGTAGTGTAGTGTTAGTGTAGTGTAGTGTAGTGTGGTGTTAGTGTAGTGTAGTGTAGTGTACTGTAGTGTAGTGGTAGTGTAGTGTAGTGTTAGTGTAGTGTAGTGTAGTGTTAGTGTAGTGTAGTGTAGTGTAGTGTGGTGTTAGTGTAGTGTAGTGTAGTGTGGTGTTAGTGTAGTGTAGTGTAGTGTAGTGTACTGTAGTGTAGTGGTAGTGTAGTGTAGTGTCTCTCTTTATGTAGTGTAGTGTAGGGTAGTGTAGGATAGTGTAGGGTAGTGTAGTGTAGTGTAGTGTAGTGTAGTGTAGTGTGGTATAGTGTATTGTAGTGTAGTGTGGTGTAGTGTGGTGTTAGTGTAGTGTAGTGTAGTGTAGTGTAGTGTAGGGTAGGGTAGTGTAGTGCACTGTAGTGTAGTGTAGTGTAGTGTAGTGTAGTGTAGTGGTAGTGTAGTGTAGTGTCTCTCTTTATGTAGTGTAGTGTAGTTTAGTGTAGTGTAGTGTAGTGTAGTGTAGTGTAGTGTATTGTAGTGTTAGTGTAGTGTAGTGTAGTGTAGTGTAGTGTAGAGTGGTGTAGTGTTAGTGTTAGTGTAGTGTAGTGTAGGGTAGTGTAGTGTAGTGTAGGTTAGGGTAGTGTAGTGTAGGGTAGTGTAGTGTAGTGTAGTGTAGGGTAGGGTAGTGTAGTGTAGTGTAGTGTAGTGTAGTGTAGTGTTAGTGTAGTGTAGTTTAGTGTAGTGTAGTGTAGTGTTAGTGTAGTGTAGTGTAGTGTAGTTTAGTGTAGTGTAGTGTAGTGTAGTGTTAGTGTAGTGTAGGGTAGTGTAGTGTAGTGTAGTGTTAGTGTAGTGTAGTGTAGTGTAGTGTAGTGTAGTGTTAGTGTAGTGTTAGTGTTAGTGTAGTGTTAGTGTAGTGTTAGTGTAGTGTTAGTGTAGTGTAGTGTGGTGTTAGTGTAGTGTAGTGTGGTGTTAGTGTAGTGTAGTGTAGTGTAGTGTAGTGTAGTGTTAGTGTAGTGTTATTGTTAGTGTAGGGTAGTGTAGTGTAGTGTTAGTGTAGTGTAGTGTAGTGTAGTGTAGTGTTAGTGTAGTGTAGTGTTAGTGTAGTGTAGTGTAGTGTAGGGTAGTGTAGTGTAGTGGTAGTGTAGTGTAGTGTTAGTGTAGTGTAGTGTGGTGTTAGTGTAGTGTTAGTGTAGTGTAGTGTAGTGTAGTGTGGTGTTAGTGTAGTGTAGTGTAGTGTAGTGTAGTGTAGTGTTAGTGTAGTGTTGTGTGGTGTTAGTGAGTGTAGTGTAGTGTAGTGTTAGTGTAGTGTAGTGTTAGTGTAGTGTTCGTGTTAGTGTAGTGTAGTGTGGTGTTAGTGTAGTGTAGTGTAGTGTAGTGTTAGTGTAGTGTAGTGTTAGTGTAGTGTAGTGTTAGTGTAGTGTAGTGTTAGTGTAGTGTTAGTGTTAGTGTAGTGTAGTGTGGTGTTAGTGTAGTGTTAGTGTAGTGTTAGTGTAGTGTAGTGTTAGTGTAGTGTAGTGTTAGTGTAGTGTTAGTGTTAGTCTAGTGTAGTGTGGTGTTAGTGTAGTGTAGTGTTAGTGTAGTGTAGTGTTAGTGTAGTGTTAGTGTTAGTGTAGTGTAGTGTTAGTGTAGGGTAGTGTAGTGTAGTGTTAGTGTAGTGTAGTGTTAGTGTAGTGTTAGTGTTAGTGTAGTGTAGTGTGGTGTTAGTGTAGTGTAGTGTAGTGTTAGTGTAGTGTAGTGTTAGTGTAGTGTAGTGTTAGTGTAGTGTAGTGTTATTGTTAGTGTAGTGTAGTGTTAGTGTAGTGTTAGTGTAGTGTAGTGTAGTGTAGGGTAGTGTAGTGTAGTGGTAGTGTAGTGTAGTGTTAGTGTAGTGTAGTGTGGTGTTAGTGTAGTGTTAGTGTAGTGTAGTGTAGTGTAGTGTGGTGTTAGTGTAGTGTAGTGTAGTGTAGTGTAGTGTAGTGTTAGTGTAGTGTAGTGTGGTGTTAGTGTAGTGTAGTGTAGTGTAGTGTTAGTGTAGTGTGGTATAGTGTAGTGTAGTGTAGTGTAGTGTGGTATAGTGTAGTGTAGTGTGGGATAGTGTAGTGTAGTGTTAGTGTAGTGTAGTGTAGTGTAGTGTAGTGTATTGTAGTGTAGTGTTAGTGTTAGTGTTAGTGTATTGTAGTGCAGTGTGGTGTTAGTGTAGTGTAGTGTAGTGTTAGTGTAGTGTAGTGTAGTGTGGTGTTAGTGTAGTGTAGTGTAGTGTAGTGTACTGTAGTGTAGTGGTAGTGTAGTGTAGTGTTAGTGTAGTGTAGTGTAGTGTAGTGTTAGTGTAGTGTAGTGTAGTGTAGTGTGGTGTTAGTGTAGTGTAGTGTAGTGTGGTGTTAGTGTAGTGTAGTGTAGTGTAGTGTAGTGTACTGTAGTGTAGTGGTAGTGTAGTGTAGTGTCTCTCTTTATGTAGTGTAGTGTAGGGTAGTGTAGGATAGTGTAGGGTAGTGTAGTGTAGTGTAGTGTAGTGTAGTGTAGTGTGGTATAGTGTATTGTAGTGTAGTGTAGTGTAGTGTGGTGTTAGTGTAGTGTAGTGTAGTGTAGTGTAGTGTAGTGTAGGGTAGGGTAGTGTAGTGCACTGTAGTGTAGTGTAGTGTAGTGTAGTGTAGTGTAGTGGTAGTGTAGTGTAGTGTCTCTCTTTATGTAGTGTAGTGTAGTGTAGTGTAGTGTAGTGTAGTGTAGTGTTAGTGTAGTGTAGTGTAGTTTAGTGTAGTGTTAGTGTAGTGTAGTGTAGTGTAGTGTAGTGTAGAGTGGTGTAGTGTTAGTGTTAGTGTAGTGTAGTGTAGGGTAGTGTAGTGTAGTGTAGGGTAGGGTAGTGTAGTGTAGGGTAGTGTAGTGTAGTGTAGTGTAGGGTAGGGTAGTGTAGTGTAGTGTAGGGTAGGGTAGTGTAGTGTAGGGTAGTGTAGTGTAGTGTAGTGTAGGGTAGGGTAGTGTAGTGTAGTGTAGTGTAGTGTAGTGTTAGTGTAGTGTAGTGTAGTTTAGTGTAGTGTACTGTTAGTGTAGTGTAGTGTAGTTTAGTGTAGTGTAGTGTAGTGTAGTGTTAGTGTAGTGTAGGGTAGTGTAGTGTAGTGTAGTGTTAGTGTAGTGTAGTGTAGTGTAGTGTAGTGTTAGTGTAGTGTTAGTGTTAGTGTAGTGTTAGTGTAGTGTTAGTGTAGTGTTAGTGTAGTGTAGTGTGGTGTTAGTGTAGTGTAGTGTGGTGTTAGTGTAGTGTAGTGTAGTGTAGTGTAGTGTAGTGTAGTGTAGTTTTAGTGTAGTGTTATTGTTAGTGTAGGGTAGTGTAGTGTAGTGTTAGTGTAGTGTAGTGTAGTGTAGTGTAGTGTTAGTGTAGTGTAGTGTTAGTGTAGTGTTAGTGTAGTGTTAGTGTAGTGTTAGTGTTAGTGTAGTGTTATTGTTAGTGTAGTGTAGTGTTAGTGTAGTGTTAGTGTAGTGTAGTGTAGTGTAGGGTAGTGTAGTGTAGTGGTAGTGTAGTGTAGTGTTAGTGTAGTGTAGTGTGGTGTTAGTGTAGTGTTAGTGTAGTGTAGTGTAGTGTAGTGTGGTGTCAGTGTAGTGTAGTGTAGTGTAGTGTAGTGTAGTGTAGTGTAGTGTTAGTGTAGTGTAGTGTGGTGTTAGTGTAGTGTAGTGTAGTGTAGTGTTAGTGTAGTGTAGTGTTAGTGTAGTGTTAGTGTTAGTGTAGTGTAGTGTGGTGTTAGTGTAGTGCAGTGTAGTGTAGTGTTAGTGTAGTGTAGTGTTAGTGTAGTGTAGTGTTAGTGTAGTGTAGTGTTAGTGTAGTGTTAGTGTTAGTGTAGTGTAGTGTGGTGTTAGTGTAGTGTTAGTGTAGTGTTAGTGTAGTGTAGTGTTAGTGTAGTGTAGTGTTAGTGTAGTGTTAGTGTTAGTCTAGTGTAGTGTGGTGTTAGTGTAGTGTAGTGTTAGTGTAGTGTAGTGTTAGTGTAGGGTAGTTTAGTGTAGTGTTAGTGTAGTGTTAGTGTTAGTCTAGTGTAGTGTGGTGTTAGTGTAGTGTTAGTGTTAGTGTAGTGTTAGTCTAGTGTAGTGTGGTGTTAGTGTAGTGTTAGTGTAGTGTTAGTGTTAGTCTAGTGTAGTGTGGTGTTAGTGTAGTGTTAGTGTTAGTGTAGTGTAGTGTTAGTGTAGGGTAGTTTAGTGTAGTGTTAGTGTAGTGTAGTGTTAGTGTAGTGTTAGTGTTAGTGTAGTGTAGTGTGGTGTTAGTGTAGTGTAGTGTAGTGTTAGTGTAGTGTAGTGTTAGTGTAGTGTAGTGTTAGTGTAGTGTAGTGTTAGTGTAGTGTTAGTGTTAGTGTAGTGTTAGTGTAGTGTTAGTATTAGTGTAGTGGTAGTGTAGTGTAGGTGTAGTGTAGTGTAGTGTAGTGTAGTGTTAGTGTAGTGTAGTGTTAGTGTAGTGTTAGTGTTAGTGTAGTTTTAGTGTAGTGTTAGTGTAGTGTAGTGTTAGTGTAGTGTTAGTGTTAGTGTAGTGTTAGTGTAGTGTAGTGTAGTGTTAGTGTAGTGTAGGGTAGTGTAGTGTAGTGTAGTGTAGGGTAGTGTAGTGTAGTGTTAGTGGAGTGTAGTGTAGTGTAGTGTTAGTGTAGTGTAGTGTAGTGTAGTGGTAGTGTAGTGTAGTGTTGTGTAGGGTAGTGTAGGGTAGTGTAGTGTAGTGTAGTGTAGTGTAGTGTAGTGTAGTTTAGTGTTAGTGTAGTGTAGTGTAGGGTAGTGTAGTGTAGTGTAGTGTAGTGTAGTGTAGTGTTGTGTAGGGTAGTGTAGTGTAGTGTAGTGTAGTGTTAGTGTAGTGTTAGTGTAGGGTAGGGTAGTGTAGTGTAGTGTAGTGTAGTGTAGGGTAGTGTAGTGTAGTGTTGTGTAGGGTAGTGTAGGGTAGTGTAGGGTAGTGTAGTGTAGTGTATTGTAGTGTACTGTAGTTTAGTGTTAGTGTAGTGTAGTGTAGGGTAGTGTAGTGTAGTGTAGTGTAGTGTAGTGTTGTGTAGGGTAGTGTAGTGTAGGGTAGTGTAGTGTAGTGTAGGGTAGTGTAGTGTAGTGTAGTGTTGTGTAGGGTAGTGTAGTGTAGGGTAGTGTTAGTGTAGTGTAGTGTTAGTGTTAGTGTAGTGTTATTGTTAGTGTAGTGTAGTGTAGTGTAGTGTTAGTGTAGTGTAGTGTAGTGTAGTGTGGTGTTAGTGTAGTGTAGTGTAGTGTAGTGTAGTGTACTGTAGTGTTAGTGTAGTGTAGAGTGGTGTTAGTGTAGTGTAGTGTAGTGTTGTGTAGTGTTAGTGTAGTGTTAGTGTAGTGTTAGTGTTAGTGTTAGTGTAGTGTAGTGTTAGTGTAGTGTAGTGTTAGTGTTAGTGTAGTGTTAGTGTAGTGTTAGTGTAGTGTTAGTATTAGTGTAGTGTAGTGTAGTGTAGTGTTAGTGTAGTGTAGTGTAGTGTTAGTGTAGTGTAGTGTTAGTGTAGTGTAGTGTTAGTGTAGTGGTAGTGTAGTGTAGTGTTAGTGTAGTGTTAGTGTTAGTGTAGTGTTAGTGTAGTGTTAGTGTAGTGTAGTGTTAGCGTAGGGTAGTGTAGTATTAGTGTAGTGTAGGGTAGTGTAGTGTAGTGTAGTGTAGTGTTAGTGTAGTGTAGGGTAGTGTAGTGTAGTGTAGTGTTAGTGTAGTGTTAGTGTTAGTGTAGTGTAGTGTAGTGTAGTGTTAGTGTAGTGTAGTGTAGTGTTATTGTTAGTGTAGTGTAGTGTTAGTGTTAGTGTAGTGTAGTGTAGTGTAGTGTAGTGTGGTGTAGTGTAGTGTTAGTGTAGTGTTATTGTTAGTGTAGTGTAGTGTAGTGTAGTGTTAGTGTAGTGTTAGTGTTAGTGTTAGTGTTAGTGTAGTGTAGTGTAGTGTAGTGTTAGTGTAGTGTTAGTGTGGTGTTAGTGTAGTGTAGTGTAGTGTTAGTGTAGTGTTAGTGTTAGTGTTAGTGTAGTGTTAGTGTAGTGTTAGTGTAGTGTTAGTGTAGTGTAGTGTTAGTGTAGTGTTAGTGTAGTGTAGTGTAGTGTTAGTGTAGTGTTAGTGTAGTGTAGTGTAGTGTTATTGTTAGTGTAGTGTAGTGTTAGTGTTAGTGTTAGTGTAGTGTTAGTGTAGTGTTAGTGTAGTGTTAGTGTAGTGTAGTGTTAGTGTAGTGTTAGTGTAGTGTAGTGTAGTGTTAGTGTAGTGTTAGTGTAGTGTAGTGTAGTGTTAGTGTTAGTGTAGTGTAGTGTAGTGTTAGTGTAGTGTAGTGTTAGTGTAGTGTTAGTGTAGTGTAGTGTAGTGTTAGTGTAGTGTTAGTGTAGTGTAGTGTTAGTGTAGTGTTAGTGTAGTGTAGTGTAGTGTTAGTGTAGTGTTAGTGTAGTGTAGTGTAGTGTTAGTGTTAGTGTAGTGTAGTGTAGTGTTAGTGTAGTGTAGTGTTAGTGTAGTGTTAGTGTAGTGTAGTGTAGTGTTAGTGTAGTGTTAGTGTAGTGTAGTGTAGTGTTATTGTTAGTGTAGTGTAGTGTAGTGTAGTGTTAGTGTAGTGTTAGTGTTAGTGTTAGTGTAGTGTTAGTGTAGTGTTAGTGTAGTGTTAGTGTAGTGTAGTGTTAGTGTAGTGTTAGTGTAGTGTAGTGTAGTGTTAGTGTAGTGTTAGTGTAGTGTAGTGTAGTGTTAGTGTTAGTGTAGTGTAGTGTAGTGTTAGTGTAGTGTTAGTGTAGTGTTAGTGTTAGTGTAGTGTTAGTGTAGTGTAGTGTAGGGTAGTGTAGTGTAGTGTAGTGTTAGCGTTAGTGTAGTGTAGTGTAGTGTAGTGTTAGTGTAGTGTTAGTGTTAGTGTTAGTGTAGTGTAGTGTAGTGTAGTGTTAGTGTAGTGTTAGTGTAGTGTTAGTGTAGTGTTAGTGTAGTGTAGTGTAGTGTTAGTGTAGTGTTAGTGTTAGTGTTAGTGTAGTGTAGTGTAGTGTAGTGTTAGTGTTAGTGTTAGTGTAGTGTAGTGTAGTGTTAGTGTAGTGTTAGTGTGGTGTTAGTGTAGTGTAGTGTAGTGTAGTGTAGTGTAGTGTAGTGTAGTGTAGTGTAGTGTTAGTGTAGTGTAGTGTTACTGTAGTGTAGTGTAGTGTTAGTGTAGTGTTAGTGTAGGGTAGTGTAGTGTAGTGTAGTGTTAGTGTAGGGTAGTGTAGTGTAGTGTAGTGCAGTGTAGTGTATTGTTAGTGTAGTGTTAGTGTAGTGTTAGTGTAGGGTAGTGTAGTGTTAGTGTTAGTGTTAGTGTAGTGTAGTGTTAGTGTAGTGTTAGTGTTAGTGTTAGTGTTAGTGTAGTGTAGTGTAGTGTTAGTGTAGTGTTAGTGTAGTGTTAGTGTAGGGTAGTGTAGTGTAGTGTAGTGTAGTGTTAGTGTAGTGTTAGTGTAGTGTAGTGTTAGTGTAGTGTAGTGTTAGTGTTAGTGTAGTGTAGTGTTAGTGTAGTGTAGTGTTAGTGTAGTGTAGTGTAGTGTTAGTGTAGTGTTAGTGTAGTGTAGTGTAGTGTAGTGTAGTGTAGTGTTAGTGTAGTGTTAGTGTAGTGTAGTGTTAGTGTAGTGTAGTGTTAGTGTAGTGTTAGTGTAGGGTAGTGTAGTGTAGTGTAGTGTAGTGTTAGTGTAGTGTTAGTGTAGGGTAGTGTAGTGTAGTGTAGTGTTAGTGTTAGTGTAGTGTTAGTGTTAGTGTAGTGTTAGTGTTAGTGTAGTGTAGTGTAGTGTAGTGTTAGTGTAGTGTAGTGTTAGTGTAGTGTAGTGTTAGTGTAGTGTAGTGTTAGTGTAGTGTTAGTGTAGTGTAGTGTAGTGTAGTGTAGTGGTAGTGTAGTGTTAGTGTAGTGTTAGTGTAGTGTTAGTGTTAGTGTAGTGTAGTGTAGTGTAGTGTAGTGTTAGTGTAGTGTTAGTGTAGTGTTAGTACAGTGTTAGTGTAGTGTAATATTAGTGTAGTGTTAGTGTAGTGTTAGTGTAGTGTAGTGTAGTGTAGTGTAGTGTAGTGTAGTGTTAGTGTAGTGTTAGTGTAGTGTAGTGTAGTGTTAGTGTAGTGTTAGTGTAGTGTAGTGTAGTGTAGTGTAGTGTAGTGTTAGTGTAGTGTTAGTGTAGTGTAGTGTAGTGTTAGTGTAGTGGTAGTGTTAGTGTAGTGTAGTGTAGTGTAGTGTAGTGTAGTGTTAGTGTAGTGTTAGTGTAGTGTAGTGTAGTGTTAGTGTAGTGTTAGTGTAGTGTAGTGTAGTGTAGTGTAGTGTTAGTGTAGTGTTAGTGTAGTGTTAGTGTAGTGATAGTGTAGTGTAGTGTAGTGTAGTGTAGTGTTAGTGTAGTGTTAGTGTAGTGGTAGTGTTAGTGTAGTGTAGTGTAGTATAGTGTAGTGTAGTGTAGTGTAGTGTTAGTGTAGTGTTAGTGTAGTGTTAGTGTTAGTGTAGTGTTAGTGTAGTGTAGTGTAGGGTAGTGTAGTGTAGTGTAGTGTTAGCGTTAGTGTATCGGTAGTGTAGTGTAGTGTAGTGTTAGTGTTAGTGTAGTGTAGTGTAGTGTTAGTGTAGTGTAGTGTTAGTGTAGTGGTAGTGTTAGTGTTAGTGTAGTGTAGTGTAGTGTAGTGTTAGTGTAGTGTATCGGAAGTGTAGTGTAGTGTAGTGTTAGTGTAGTGTAGTGTAGTGTAGTGTAGTGTTAGTGTTAGTGTATCGGTAGTGTAGTGTAGGGTAGTGTTAGTGTTAGTGTAGTGGTAGTGTAGTGTAGTGTAGTGTTAGTTTAGTGTTAGTGTAGTGTTAGTGTAGTGTTAGTGTAGTGTTAGTGTAGTGTTAGTGTAGTGTAGTATTAGTGTAGTGTTAGTGTAGTGTAGTGTAGTGTAGTGTAGTGTAGTGTAGTGTAGTGTGGTGTTAGTGTAGTGTAGTGTTAGTATTAGTGTAGTGTTAGTGTAGTGTAGTGTAGTGTTAGTGTTAGTGTAGTGGTAGTGTAGTGTAGTGTAGTGTTAGTGTAGTGTAGTGTTAGTGTTAGTGTAGTGTAGTGTAGTGTAGTGTAGTGTTAGTGTTAGTGTAGTGGTAGTGTAGTGTAGTGTAGTGTAGTGTTAGTGTAGTGTTAGTGTAGTGTTAGTGTAGTGTAGTATTAGTGTAGTGTTAGTGTTAGTGTAGTGTAGTATTAGTGTAGTGTTAGTGTAGTGTTAGTGTTAGTGTTAGTGTAGTGTAGTGTAGTGTAGTGTAGTGTAGTGTAGTGTGGTGTTAGTGTAGTGTAGTGTAGTGTAGTGTACTGTAGTGTAGTGTAGTGTAGTGTAGTGTTAGTGTTAGTGTAGTGTAGTGTAGTGTAGTGTAGTGTATTGTAGTGTAGTGTTAGTGTAGTGTGGTGTAGTGTAGTGTAGTGTAGTGTATTGTAGTGTAGTGTAGTGTAGTGTATTGTAGTGTAGTGTTAGTGTAGTGTGGTATAGTGTAGTGTAGTGTATTGTAGTGTAGTGTAGTGTAGTGTGGTATAGTGTAGTGTAGTGTGGGATAGTGTAGTGTAGTGTAGTGTAGTGTAGTGTAGTGTAATGTATTGTAGTGTAGTGTTAGTGTTAGTGTTAGTGTTAGTGTATTGTAGTGTAGTGTAGTGTTAGTGTAGTGTAGTG